>NW_021313353.1:0-3578 GCF_002162155.2 Triticum dicoccoides | reverse complement strand
CGATCACCGCCTGCTGCTGGGTAAGAACTGGTAAGAATTTGAGATTTGCTTGACGGATTTGTGATACACCACCACCACTTCTTAGTAGTCTGTAGGATCATATTCTTGTGTGTTTCTATTGCTGCTAACCATGCCAGGATCACAAGCCGACGAGATTGACTGGGAGAACTTATCGAACAAGGAGCTTCATGATAAGTTTCAGCAAATGATGACTGAACAGGTACAAGATGTGCTGAACAATTTTGAAGAGGCCATGGAGAAGATCACTGGCCTTGAGAAGACGTTCGAAACAAAGCTCGATAACAAATTTAATGAACTGCTTGCGCGTCTTCCACCACCGGCTGCACCTGTCGCACCTCTGCAACAACAACAACTACGCCCCCTTCCGAATCAGTATGGACGAGCACAGCGTGTTCCTATTGAGCCAGGACAAAATTCTGGTGCCGCTGCTACTGCTGTTGGTGTTTCTTTAGCTCCTGCTACTGCTGCTGCTGGTACCCAGGAGGATGATGAGTATGCGGGCGATTATGTGGATGAGGTTGATCAAAATCAGATCTACGAGCAGCCACCAGCACCACCACCAGCAGGTCAACCTCAGGTATATATTCATAATGGTAGGCCTGCACCACCACCTCAGGTACGAGATGATGTCCATATTCCTAAACTGAAATTGAATATTCCACCATTTGAGGGTAGATATGTTCCTGATATATATCTTACTTGGGAGTTAGAAACTGAACAACGATTTACATGTTTACAATATCCTGAGGAGAGACGAGTTGCTGCTGCTGTTTGTGCTTTCACTAGTTTTGCATGTGTATGGTGGTCTGAACATTGTAGATTATATCCTATTCCAACTACTTGGGCTGCTTTGAAATCTGCTATGCGTACGCGTTGGGTTCCACCATATTATCAACGTGAATTGCTTCAAAAATTGCAGCGTTTAAGACAAGGGAAAAATTCTGTGGAAGAATATTATCAGGAATTACAAACTGGCATGATTAGATGTGGTATTGTTGAGGAGAATGAAGCTATGCTTGCACGTTTTCTGGGTGGATTAAATAGAGAGATTCAGACCATTCTAGACTATAAGGAGTATACTAATATCACTCGTTTATTCCATCTTGCTTGTAAACCTGAACGTGAAGTGCAGGATCGACAAGCATTGGGGCGAACTAACTTTTCTGCAGGCCGACCTTCATCATGGACACCACGTGCATCTTCTACTTCAACTGCACCAGCACCTCCATCCGGTGCCACCTCTAGCCGTGATACAAGAAAACAGGCACAACCACCATTATCTGCCAAGAGCGCACGCCTGCACAGCGTTTGTCTTCTTCCATGGCATCAACGGGGCACACAAGTGATATTATTTGTCGTCGTTGTAAGGGAGGAGGTCATTATGCGAGGGAATGCAAATCTCCGCGTGTGATGATTGCTACCGCGGATGGTGGATAGGAGTCTGCTAGTGACTATGATGAGGAGACTTTGGCTCTTATTACACGTGAAGAACATGGTGGAGATGATTCTGATCATGAGACGCAATACATGGCTCCTGAAGACGCTGACAGGTATGAATGTTTAGTTGCTCAACGTGTTTTGAGTGTGCAGATCACACAAGCTGAGCAAAATCAGAGGCACAATTTGTTCCATACCAAGGGAGTTGTGAAGGAACGTTCTGTGCGCGTCATCATAGACGGAGGGAGCTGCAACAACTTGGCTAGCATGGAGATGGTGGAGAAGCTTTCTCTCACCACAAGACCACATCCACATCCTTACTACATCCAATGGTTCAACAACAGCGGCAAGGTTAAGGTAACACGTACTGCTCGTGTGCATTTTAGTATCTCTACATATGCTGATTATGTTGATTGTGATGTGGTACCTATGCAAGCATGTTCCTTATTACTTGGTAGACCATGGCAATTTGATAAAAATTCTGTACACCATGGTAGAAACAATCACTATACTCTTGTTCATAAGGATAAAATTATTACTTTGCTTCCTATGACTCCTGATTCCATTTTGAAAGATGATATTAATAGAGCTAATAAAGCAAAACAGGAGAAGAATATGAGTGAAAATCAGATTGTGGCAAAAGAATTTGAGCAACAAATGAAGCCTAATAATAAACCATCTAGTGTTGCTTCTGAAATTAAATTGAAAAGTGCATGTTTATTTGCCACCAAATCTGATATTGATGAGCTAGTTTTCAGCAAATCTGTTTGCTATGCTTTTGTGTGCAAAGAGGCATTATTTTCATTCGAGGACGTGCCTTCCTCTTTGCCTCCTGCTGTCACTAACATTTTGCAGGAGTTCGCTGACGTCTTTCCACAAGACGTGCCACCGGGACTACCGCCTATTCGAGGGATTGAGCATCAGATTGACTTAATTCCCGGTGCTTCACTGCCAAACCGTGCACCATACCGTACCAATCCATAGGAGACGAAGGAGATTATGCGTCAAGTACAAGAGCTTCTCGACAAAGGTTATATACGCGAATCCCTTAGTCCTTGTGCTGTTCCTATTATTCTAGTGCCGAAAAAGGATGGTACATCACGTATGTGTGTTGATTGTAGAGGCATTAATAATATTACTATTCGTTATCGTCATCCTATTCCTAGGCTCGATGATATGCTTGATGAATTGAGTGGCTCTACAACATTCTCCAAAGTTGATTTGCGTAGTGGATACCATCAAATTCGTATGAAGTCGGGGGATGAATGGAAAACAGCATTTAAAACTAAGTTTGGATTATATGAGTGGTTAGTCATTCCTTTTGGGTTAACTCATGCGCCTAGTACTTTCATGAGACTAATGAACGAAGTTTTACGTGCTTTCATTGGACGATTTGTGGTAGTCTATTTTGATGATATACTGATTTATAGCAGATCTTTGGAAGAACATTTGGAACATTTACATGCTGTTTTTATTGCTCTACGTGATGCACGTTTGTTTGGTAACCTTGGGAAGTGCACCTTTTGCACCGACCGAGTATCTTTTCTTGGCTATGTTGTTACTCCACAGGGAATTGAAGTTGACAAAGCCAAGATTGAAGCTATTGAGAGTTGGCCGCAGCCCAAAACGGTCACACAAGTGAGGAGTTTTCTCGGCCTCGCTGGATTCTATAGGCGTTTTGTGAGAGATTTCAGCACCATTGCTGCACCTCTCAACGAGCTTACAAAGAAGGATGTGCCTTTTGTTTGGGGTACCGCACAGGAAGAAGCCTTCACGGTATTGAAAGATAAGTTGACACATGCTCCTTTACTCCAACTTCCTGATTTTAATAAGACTTTTGAGCTTGAATGTGATGCTAGTGGAATTGGATTAGGAGGTGTGTTATTACAAGATGGCAAACCTGTTGCATACTTTTCTGAAAAATTGAGTGGGCCTAGTCTGAATTATTCTACTTATGATAAAGAATTATATGCTCTTGTTCGGACTTTAGAAACATGGCAACATTATTTATGGCCCAAAGAATTTGTTATACATTCTGATCATGAATCTTTGAAACATATTAAAAGTCAAGCTAAACTGAATCGTAAACATGCTAAATGGGTTGAATTCATTGAGACTTT
>NW_021313352.1:13636-18328 GCF_002162155.2 Triticum dicoccoides | reverse complement strand
GCCGTGAAGTTAAGAAAGGTAAAGAGGGTCGACATGGTGGCATGTGCTTGCTTGGTCATTATAAGGATCGTGTGAGACTCTGCAATCATTTATTTGGAGTAAGAACCGACATGCAAAGCATCTAGATGACATTCAAACGCTTGAAAGCATATCATCTTTGAGGCGCCTACCTATCATATCCTTTTGGATACAAATAGTAACATTAATAGTAATAATCGACCGATGTAGTACATACATATCCTCACTTTAAGGGCACAATTGATTTGAAAGATTCTAATTGAAGTTTCCTATGATAGAATCAGGATGCGTTTTTTTCCATGTGGGTCCCTTGATTTGTAGGAATTTTCATTAAGGATTCTCGCTCTTAATTTTCTATGGAATCCAATAAACTTTGGCATAAATTCAATCTCCAGTGAATCAAATATTCATTGAAAGAGCATTGTCGAGGATTAATTTGCAAACACAATACAGTTTGTTCACGAGGCAGCCAACTATGTTGTTTCGGCCTGATTGTATGATTCTATGGTTTGATAATTAACCAATTCTTTTTTAGCACTACAAAAAGCATAGAACAAGGAAGTGTCCATTTAACAGCTAGCTTCAACATGGCACCCGCCGGGTTTTGGGTGCGGGTAATGGTCTCCCAAACCCGTACCCGTCTCATTATTTTTTGCCCATACCCGTACTCGTACCCGCACCTCAGGTTTCAAATTGTTCCCATACTGATACGTCTCCAACGTATCTATAATTTCTGAAACATTCATGCTATATTATCATGTGTTTTGAATGATTATGGGCTATATTTTACACTTTTATATTACTTTTGGGACTAACCTATTAACCGGAGGCGCAGCCCATTTTGCTGTTTTATTGCCTGTTTCAGTATTTCGAAGAAAAGGAATATCAAACGGAGTCCAAACGGAATGAAACCTTCGGCAGCGTTATTTTTGGGAAGAATATGATCCTGGAGACTTGGAGTTCACGTCAGAAGATCCTCGAGGAGGCCAGGAGATAGGGGGTGCCCCCCTACTGGGCGCGCCCCCCTGTCTCATGGGCCCCTCGAGCACCCCCACGACCGACTTCTTTCGCCTATATAAGCCTAGGTACCCTAAAAACATCGAATATCAAGATAGATCGGGAGTTCCGCCGCCACAAGCCTCTGTAGCCACCAAAAACCTCTTGGGAGCCTGTTCCGGCACCCTGCCGGAGGGGGAACCCATCACCGGTGGCCATCTTCATCATCCCGACGCTATCCATGACGAGGAGGGAGTAGTTCACCCTCGGGGCTGAGGGTATGTACCAGTAGCTATGTGTTTGATCTCTCTCTCGTGTTCCCTCTAAGGCACGATCTTGATGTAACCCGAGCTTTGCTATTATAGTTGGATCTTATGATGTTTCTCCCTCTCTACTCTCCTGTAATGGATTGAGTTTTCCCCTTTGAAGCTATCTTATCGGATTGAGTCTTTTGTTTGAGAACACTTGATGTATGTCTTGCCGTGATTATCTGTGGTGACAATGGGATATCATGTGCCACTTGATGTATGTTTTGGTGACCAACTTGCGGGCTCCGCCCATGAACCTATGCATAGGGGTTGGCACACGTTTTCTTGACTCTCCAGTAGAAACTTTGTGGCACTCTTTGAAGTACTTTGTGTTGGTTGGATGAATCTGAGATTGTGTGATGCATATCGTATAATCATGCCCACAGATACTTGAGGTGACAATGGAGCATCTAGGTGACATTAGGGTTTGGTTGATTTGTGTCTTAAGGCGTTACTCTAGTATGAACTCTATGATATATTGAGCGGAAAGAATAGCTTCATGTTATTTTACTACGAACTCTTGAATAGATAGAACAGAAAGGATAACTTTGAGGTGGTTTCGTACCCTACCATAATCTCTATGTTTGTTCTCCGCTATTAGTTGCTTTGGAGTGACTCTTTGTTGCATGTTGAGGGCTTGTTATATGATCTATCTATGTTATTATTGTTGAGAGAACTTGCACTAGTGAAAGTATGAACCCTAGGCCTTGTTTCCTATCATTGCAATAACGTTTACGCTCACTTTTATCATTAGTTACCTTGCTGTTTTTATAATTTCAGATTAGAAATACCTTTATCTACCATCCATATTGCACTTGTATCATCATCTCTTCGCCGAACTAGTGCACCTATACAATTTACCATTGTATTGGGTGTGTTGGGGACACAAGAGACTCTTTGTTATTTGGTTGCAGGGTTGTTTGAGAGAGACCATCTTCATCCTACGCCTCCTACGGATTGATAAACCTTACGTCATCCACTTGAGGGAAATTTGCTACTGTCCTACAAACATGTGCACTTGCAGGCCCAACAACGTCTACAAGAAGAAGGTTGTGTAGCAGACATCAAGCTCTTTTCTAGCGCCGTTGCCAGGGAGGTGAGTGTTTGAAGGTATATCTTTAGATCTTGCAATCAAATCTTTTTGTTTCTTGTTTTATCACTAGTTTAGTTTATAAAAGAAAATTACAAAAAAATGGAATTGAGTTTGTCTCATATGCTTCATCTTTTTAATATCTTTCATGTGTATGATGAAAAGGAAAATTGTGCTCAAGTGCTAGAAGAAGAAGTCTATAAAATGTTTGGTACTAAATCTTTGTATGATGAGCATGATTGCAATGCTGTTAGTATGAATTCCTTGAATATCCATGATGCTAATGATATGCAAAGCCACAAGCTCGGGGAAGCTATGTTTGATGAAGATGATATTTTTTGTCCCCCAAGTTTTGATGAGCAAATTTTTTATGATGATAGCATGCCTCCTATTTATGATGATTATATTGATGAAAGTGGGTTTGGAAGAGTGTCAACTTTAGTAAGTAGTGATCCCACTATTTTGGAGGATGTTGAATCTTATTGTAATGAACATGAAAGTGGATTTGGAAGAGTGTCAACTTTATTTACTGATGATTCCACTATTTCGGAAGAGGTTCCAATTGATTATGAGAACAAAGTTGTTATCTATGATGATTATTGTGATGACTTGTATGCTATTAGGAATAATGATAACCATGAAACTTGTCATCATGATTTTAGTTTTCAATTGGATCATGCCTCACATGATAATTATTTTGTTGAGTTTGCTCCCACTACTATTTATGAGAAGAAATTTGCTTATGTGGAGTGTAGTAAATTTTCTATGCTTGTAGATCATGAAAAGAATGCTTTAGGTGCTGGTTATATTGTTGAATTCATTCATGATGCTACTGAAAATTATTATGAGGGAGGAATATATGCTTGTAGGAACTGCAATAATGCCAAGTTTCCTCTCCATGTGCTTAAAATCTTGAAGTTAAGCTTGTTTTGCCTTCCTATGATTGTTGATTATTGTTCCCATAAGTTGTTTTCTCACAAAATCCCTATACATAGGAAGTGTGTTAGACTTAAATGTGCTAGTCATATTCTTCACGATGCTCCCTTTATGTTTCTATTATTATCTTTTATGTGAGCATCATTGCCATCATCATGCCTAGCTAAAAAGGCATTAAAGAAAAGCGCTTGTTGGGAGACAACCCAATATTTACCCTTAATGTTTTTGTATTTCCACATGATTATGCTACTGTAATAATCATGTTTTATAGCTCTTGTTTCAATAAAGTGCCAAGTAAGACCTATAGGATAGCTTACGGTGATAGTTGTGTTGATCCTGCTGAGAATCAGAAACTTTTGCACCGAGTAAATTAGTTTTGTTAATTAACAGAAACGTGATTCTGATCTGATTATTTTTTATCTGGATTGGTACACAAATTTCTTAGGACTTCCTAATTTTGTAGAATATTTGGAGTTCCAGAAGTATACGTTTGATACAGATTACTACAGATTGTTCTGTTTTTGACAGATTCTGTCTTCTATGTGTTGTTTGCTTATTTTGATGAATCTATGAGTAGTATCGGAGGGTATGAACCATAGATAAGTTGGAATACAGTAGATATTACATAAATATGAATTTAGAATGAGTTCATTACAGTACCTAAGTGGTTGTTTTATTTTCTTATACTAACGGAGCTTACGAGTTTTCTGTTAAGTTTTGTGTTGTGGAGTTTTCAAGTTTTGGGTAAAGATTCGATGGACTATGGAATAAGGAGTGGCAAGAGCCTAAGCTTGGGGATTCCCAAGGCACCCCAAGGTAATATTGAAGGAAAACCAAGAGCCTAAGCTTGGGGATGCCCCGGATGGCATCCTCTCTTTCGCCTTCGTTCATCGGTAACCTTACTTGGAGTTATATTTTTATTCACCACATGATATGTGTTTTTCTTGGAGAATCATTTTCTTTTGTTAGTATTTGATTGATGTTATTTAGAATAATGTTTTACATCTTTATTTTCAATAAAAATGTCAAGGATAGCCTTTTCCATGCTTATTTTGCTAGTATACATGTTGCTGTTTGAAAACAGAAAGTTTACCGCTGTTGCAAAAATTCCCTAGAAAAGTCAGAGAATGGTATAATGTTGAAACTTTTTGCATATTGAGATATGATAAATATTCTACAGCGTAGTATTTTTCTCATGATTTTTGGAGTTAGGGAAGTATTGATACTCTTGCATTCTTTACAGACTATACTGTTTTGCCAGATTGCTGTTATGGTTGCATTGTTTGCATATGTTTGCTTGTTTAATGATTCTATTTGAGGATAGGAGTATTAACTATGCAGAGG
>NW_021313352.1:10705-13542 GCF_002162155.2 Triticum dicoccoides | reverse complement strand
GGCCTTCATATTTGGTCTAATTTTTGACTAAAATCAGCCTAAAGCAATCATGTTTGCCCCCCCTTCAGCCCATGCCCCCCCATAATTTCATCTCAAGCTCCGCCACTGTATATAGTCACGACTCTCGAACAGAATGCACACTTGGAACACCAACCCCATGATGCAAATGAACTCCTGGTAACACCAATAGAAGATTGGGGATAGCATCGTCTGTCAGGGTCGTCTATAGCGGGGTCGGCCATGGAGGTCGTGTCATCAGAATTGATGTCTTGTCTTGCCACACTAGCTTGTACATTCCCAGTACCTCATAATCCTACGTACTACATACTTCCTTTTTATGCATGGTAAGCACATAGCAACCTTTCTGAGAGTAGTGGAAGAATCATTGAGAAATGTGTATGTGCTTTGACATATATATAGTCCGCGATGTTCTATTGGCCGTGAAGTTAAGAAAGGTAAAGAGGGTCGACATGGTGGCATGTGCTTGCTTGGTCATTATAAGGATCGTGTGAGACTCTGCAATCATTTATTTGGAGTAAGAACCGACATGCAAAGCATCTAGATGACATTCAAACGCTTGAAAGCATATCATCTTTGAGGCGCCTACCTATCATATCCTTTTGGATACAAATAGTAACATTAATAGTAATAATCGACCGATGTAGTACATACATATCCTCACTTTAAGGGCACAATTGATTTGAAAGATTCTAATTGAAGTTTCCTATGATAGAATCAGGATGCGTTTTTTTCCATGTGGGTCCCTTGATTTGTAGGAATTTTCATTAAGGATTCTCGCTCTTAATTTTCTATGGAATCCAATAAACTTTGGCATAAATTCAATCTCCAGTGAATCAAATATTCATTGAAAGAGCATTGTCGAGGATTAATTTGCAAACACAATACAGTTTGTTCACGAGGCAGCCAACTATGTTGTTTCGGCCTGATTGTATGATTCTATGGTTTGATAATTAACCAATTCTTTTTTAGCACTACAAAAAGCATAGAACAAGGAAGTGTCCATTTAACAGCTAGCTTCAACATGGCACCCGCCGGGTTTTGGGTGCGGGTAATGGTCTCCCAAACCCGTACCAGTCTCATTATTTTTTGCCCATACCCGTACTCGTACCCGCACCTCAGGTTTCAAATTGTTCCCATAATGATACGTCTCCAACGTATCTATAATTTCTGAAACATTCATGCTATATTATCATGTGTTTTGAATGATTATGGGCTATATTTTACACTTTTATATTACTTTTGGGACTAACCTATTAACCGGAGGCGCAGCCCATTTTGCTGTTTTATTGCCTGTTTCAGTATTTCGAAGAAAAGGAATATCAAACGGAGTCCAAACGGAATGAAACCTTCGGCAGCGTTATTTTTGGGAAGAATATGATCCTGGAGACTTGGAGTTCACGTCAGAAGATCCTCGAGGAGGCCAGGAGATAGGGGGTGCCCCCCTACTGGGCGCGCCCCCCTGTCTCATGGGCCCCTCGAGCACCCCCACGACCGACTTCTTTCGCCTATATAAGCCTAGGTACCCTAAAAACATCGAATATCAAGATAGATCGGGAGTTCCGCCGCCGCAAGCCTCTGTAGCCACCAAAAACCTCTTGGGAGCCTGTTCCGGCACCCTGCCGGAGGGGGAACCCATCACCGGTGGCCATCTTCATCATCCCGACGCTATCCATGACGAGGAGGGAGTAGTTCACCCTCGGGGCTGAGGGTATGTACCAGTAGCTATGTGTTTGATCTCTCTCTCGTGTTCCCTCTAAGGCACGATCTTGATGTATCCCGAGCTTTGCTATTATAGTTGGATCTTATGATGTTTCTCCCTCTCTACTCTCCTGTAATGGATTGAGTTTTCCCCTTTGAAGTTATCTTATCGGATTGAGTCTTTTGTTTGAGAACACTTGATGTATGTCTTGCCGTGATTATCTGTGGTGACAATGGGATATCATGTGCCACTTGATGTATGTTTTGGTGACCAACTTGCGGGCTCCGCCCATGAACCTATGCATAGGGGTTGGCACACGTTTTCTTGACTCTCCAGTAGAAACTTTGTGGCACTCTTTGAAGTACTTTGTGTTGGTTGGATGAATCTGAGATTGTGTGATGCATATCGTATAATCATGCCCACAGATACTTGAGGTGACAATGGAGCATCTAGGTGACATTAGGGTTTGGTTGATTTGTGTCTTAAGGCGTTACTCTAGTATGAACTCTATGATATATTGAGCGGAAAGAATAGCTTCATGTTATTTTACTACGAACTCTTGAATAGATAGAACAGAAAGGATAACTTTGAGGTGGTTTCGTACCCTACCATAATCTCTATGTTTGTTCTCCGCTATTAGTTGCTTTGGAGTGACTCTTTGTTGCATGTTGAGGGCTTGTTATATGATCTATCTATGTTATTATTGTTGAGAGAACTTGCACTAGTGAAAGTATGAACCCTAGGCCTTGTTTCCTATCATTGCAATAACGTTTACGCTCACTTTTATCATTAGTTACCTTGCTGTTTTTATAATTTCAGATTAGAAATACCTTTATCTACCATCCATATTGCACTTGTATCATCATCTCTTCGCCGAACTAGTGCACCTATACAATTTACCATTGTATTGGGTGTGTTGGGGACACAAGAGACTCTTTGTTATTTGGTTGCAGGGTTGTTTGAGAGAGACCATCTTCATCCTACGCCTCCTACGGATTGATAAACCTTACGTCATCCACTTGAGGGAAATTTGCTACTGTCCTACAAACATGTGCACTTGCAGGCCCAACAACGTCTACAAGAAGAAGGTTGTGTAGCAGACATCAAGCTCTTTTCT
>NW_021313352.1:3814-10695 GCF_002162155.2 Triticum dicoccoides | reverse complement strand
AATACGTTGGGAGGCAACACTATAAGCCCCTATCTTTCTTAGTGTCCGATTGAAACTCCATAACCATTAGTTTTTCATGAGTGTTAGCAATTGTAGAAGACTATATGATAGTTGAGTATGTGGAGTTTGCTATTCCTGAAAATAAGATGAATTGCAATTGTTTGATGACTAAGAATGAAGTTTGCTAGTTTTCAAGAATGTTTATGGTCTATGCTTTGACATGTGAATTGCTTGTTACTTTATTGTGAGAAGTTTTATGAGTGAACTACTGTTATGACATATTATCATGCTAGAAAAGGTGATCGAAAGTATCATTGATCAAACTTGTGCACCTTCTAGCATTCACACTTCATAAATTCTTTATTTTATCATTTACCTACTCGAGGGCGAGTAGGAATTAAGCTTGGGGATGCTGATACGTCTCCAACGTATCTATAATTTATGAAGCATTCATGCTATATTATCATGTGTTTTCAATGATTATGGTCTTTATTTTACACTTTTATATTACTTTTGGGACTAACCTATTAACCGGAGGCCCAACCCATTTTGCTGTTTTATTGCTTGTTTCAGTATTTCGAAGAAAAGGAATATCAAACAGAGTCCAAACGGAATGAAACCTTCGGCAGCGTTATTTTTGGGAAGAATATGATCCTGGAGACTTGAGTTCACGTCAGAAGATCCTCGAGGAGGCCAAGTGAAAGATCGAGGATGTCGCCTAGAGGGGGGTGAATAGGCGCTTTAAAATAATGACGGTATAGGCTTGACCAAATGCAGAATAAACCTAAAGGTTAATTTGTGAAGCACAAAACCTAAAACAACTAGGCTCACCTATGTGCACCAACAACTTATGCTAAGCAAGATAAGTAACTATGTGATAGCAAGATATATGACAAAGAACAATATGGCTATCACAAAGTAAAGTGCATAAGTAAGGGGCTCGGGTAAGAGATAACCATGGCACGCGGAGACGACGATGTATCCCGAAGTTCACACCCTTGCAGATGCTATTCTCCGTTTGGAGCGGTGTCGAGGCACAATGCTCCCCAAGAAGCCACTAGGGCCACCGTAATCTCCTCACGCCCTCGCACAATGCAAGATGTCGTGTTTCCACTAAGGGACCCTTGAGGGCGGTTGGTCGGTTTCTAAACCGGGGGATCTCGGGTAGGGGGTCCCGAACTGTGCGTCTAGGCGGATGGTAACAGGAGACAAGGGACACGATGTTTTTACCCAGGTTCGGGCCCTCTCGATGGAGGTAAAACCCTACTCCTGCTTGATTGATATTGATGATATGGGTAGTATAAGAGTGGATCTACCACGAGATCAAGGAGGCTAAACCCTAGAAGCTAGCCTATGGTATGATTGTTGTTCGTCCTATGGACTAAAACCCTCCGTTTATATAGACACCGGATAGGGCTAGGGTTACACAGAGTCTGTTACAATGGTAGGAAATCTACATATCCGTATCGCCAAGCTTGCCTTCCACGCCAAGGAAAGTCCCATCCGGACATGGGATGAAGTCTTCAATCTTGTATCTTCATAGTCTTGGAGTCCGGCCGATGATGATAGTTTGGCTATCCGGACACCCCCTAGTCCAGGACTCCCTCAGTAGCCCCTGAACCAGGCTTCAATGACGATGAGTCCGGCGCGCATATTGTCTTCGCCATTGCAAGGCGGGTTCCTCCTCCGAATTCTTCATAGAAGATTGTGAACACCAGGATAGTGTCCAGCTCTGCAAAATAAATTCCACATACCACCGCAGAGAGAATAATATTTACACAACTTCAATCTGCTGACGTATTTCGTAGCATGACATCACGCCACAGCCAAGCCTTTACTCGAATTGTTTTTATTGTTCCACCTCAGCGCGTTTAGCGAAGTGGTTTCCCTGGCACGTCTTATCAAAGCAGAGATCGTGTCCCCTTATTCTGGGATTCTCATCAATACGGACGTGGGTAACCCAACCGCGCCCGCTGGCTCGCCCCCTCCATCGAAGGCGAGTCCCAAATGGTTACGGGGACAGCTCTTGGTATTCAACCTCTTTATAATGAGAGCAAGGCATGTTCCTTTTCTTCAATCTTCAATCGAATCCGCCCCTCGCCCCGAGTTCCAACACCCAAGGTTCCAGATTCAGGCGCTTCGGACCTTCGACAATGTCCGGCTCTGACCTACAGGGTCGGTGGATGCCCTCTTCCGTCACGGAAGAAGATGTGCTAAAGCTAAGAGACGCCAGGTATCTAACTGGCGAAATTTTGCATAGGCTGCCCGTACAAGGGCAAGTTATTCCCACTCCTGAGCCTGGTGAGAGCGTGGTGTTCGTGTCTCACTTCCGTCGGGGTTTAGGCTTCCCGATGGATCCCTTCATGAGGGGGCTCATGTTTTATTATGGGCTGGAATTCCATGACTTGGATCCGGAGTCCATCCTCCACATCTCATCGTTCATTGTCGTATGCGAAGCCTTCCTCCACACCACTCCTCACTTCGGATTGTGGCTCAAGACCTTCGACGTGGAGTCGAAGATGATCGACGAGCGGCAGGCAGAGTGCGGAGGGGCAGTTATAAGCAAGAGAGCTGACGCTCCATGGCCCGAGGGCTTTTTTCGAAAGGAGCTCGGCTTGTGGCAACAGGAGTGGTTCTACATCACCGCTCCCAGGGGCACCAGATGGGTGGCGCCGCCTGCCTTTCGCTCGGGCCCTCGACAACGGCTGGCGTCATGGGTCAACAAAGGGCTTGACTGGGGGCCGTCCAAGGACGTGCCATTATTGTAGGGCCGTATTCGAGACCTCCAAGAGAGGGAGATCAATCTGGTTGTGGTGGCGCAGGTCATGCTGATTCGGCGCCTTCTGCCCTGCAAACGTCGCCCCCTCCGCCTGTGGGAATTCAATCCGAAGGGACCGCGAGCTCTCCAACACTTCATGGGTGCGACGCCCGTGGAGATGTATAAACTGTTCTTCAGATCACAAGAGATGTGTCCGGACCTAACGGAGGACGCAGGCCTGAGTTGCAATCGCCCGGATACTCAAGTAAGTAGTCCTGTGCCCGGACATGTTGTCCATACATTTATCATAAACTTGCCCTTTAACCAGCTATCCCTTGAACAGGAGTGGATAGCAAAAGCAAAACTGATACGGTGTCCGGCCCCCCTCCCTGAGATCATGCCGGATCCGGTGTTAATCAGGATGCTGGAGGTTTCGCCTTTGGAAGAGGGCGAGGGGGAAAACAGGAAAACTACCGCCTCCTCTAGAGAGGCTCTTAAGAAAGGGGGGATCGAGAATCCCTCCTTCCAGCACTACTAGGGAAAAGCCTATACACAGAAAGTTACTAGTAGCGAGGGTTAAAAACCCTCGCTGCTGCTACTTACCAGTAGCGCATGTTTTTAAACCTTGCTACTACTAAGTTTATAGCAGTAGCGCGTGTTTTTAACCCTCGCTACTACTAAGCGGTCTCTACAGTGCCGCCCGGGACATGCCATAGTAGTAGCGCAGGTTTTTAAAACCTCGCTACTACTAAGTTTGCTAGCAGTAGCGTTGGTTTTTAGCCCTCGCTACTACTAAGTGGTGCCATAGTAGTAGCGAGGGGGTAAAAAACTGCGCTGCTTCTAAAGGTCCCATTTTCAAACTCTACCCCCCCCCTGTGGATCGCCTTTTTAGTTTTAAAAAATAAAAGAAAATGATGAAAATGTCAAAAAAATAAAAGAAAATAAGTCCCCCATGTGATATGTGGTCTAGTTGTTGGGAAAATTTGCAAATATGAATTTCGACTTTATTTGCAAAATCTCTCGAGAATTTGTAAAGATGGGCATAACTTTTGCATACTAACTCGGATGAAAAAGTTTTTTATCTGAAAAATAATCTAGTCGAAAAGTTACATCCGAATTTAACATTTTCAAAATCCTCAAAAACCAAACAGAAAAAAAGTTACGGGGCTTTTAAGATCTAGAGTGGAAAAAATCGAAAAAATTTCAAACTATGTGGTCAAACTGTGGTCAAAAAATGGTCAAACTAATTATTCTAGAATATTAGTGTTACTAAATAATTATTTTAGTTTTTTTTGAATTTTGGTCAAATCTGGTCAAACTATGGCCAAACTGTGGTCAAACTGTGGTCAAACTGTGGTCAAACTAATTATTCAAGAAATATTAGTGTTACTAATTTTTTAGAACAATAGTTTCAAACTCAAATAGTGAAATGTGTGACTTCATGCTCAAGCTAAATTCCTGAGGTTAATAGGATTGACATCTTACTATTGTCAGGAAAACAACAAGTGCAGACTTGGAAACGAGGGAGAATAGAACCCGGAAGTTAAGCGTGCTCAGGACGGAGTAGTGAGAGGATGGGTGACCGTCCGGGAAGTTAGATGATTTGGAATGATGAGGGGTGATTAGAGATTAAATTGAGCAGCGATGACGGGTGATTAGAGATTTGAGGTTAAGATAATTCGGAAATTTGAAAATTAGGGAAACAATCAAAATATTTTTTCGAAAAAATTCAAAAAAAAACTGCGCTGGTAGTAGTAGCGCGGGTTTTTACCCACGCTACTACTAAAGGACGTAGTAGTGGCGCGGGTGGCACCCGCGCTACTGCTATAAGTTAGCTGTTGCGCCTTATTAGTAGCGCCGGCCCTCGCGCTACTAATAGGCCCAAAACCCGCGCTGCTGCTAGGCTTTTCCCTAGTAGTGCAGGGGGAGAAGAGGACCGCTTCTGAAGATCCGGAGGCCAAGGCCTCAAAGCGGGGGAAGAAATCTTCAGCAAAGGGCCCTGCGCCAGGAGAAGCCCCGGCCGCATTGTTTCCCCAAGGGAATCAGCCCTCCAGCAAGCCGTAAGTAGAAAGGGGAGTTTTGTAATAAGGGACATCCCTGTTTTTATTTCTGAAGATAACCGAAGTTTTACCTTGTAGTTCGGATCTCAGCCCTTCTCAGCAGAGCTCATCTTTGGGGGATCTTCGTCGGAGATGATGGAGAGCGAAACGCCTCCATCTGCCGCACCAACAGGCGAGGCGGACGACCCTGAGGTATCGTCGTGGAGGGTCTCCCTGAGTCCGGCGGGGCCAGAAAGTTTGGCACCAACTGGTGTACGGCCGGAGGAGCTGAAGGATCTGCTCGGGCAAGCGTTTATCTCAAAAGATCACCGTACGTTGATGAGTACGGTGATTGAAAGGATTTCATCCGCTGAGAGCGGGTTGCATGAGGCCGTCAGAAGTTTACTGACGGGGTTTGAGGTACGCGAAAAATGATATACCTTTTGACAGTTTTGCGCATAGAATGCGCCCTGTATAGATAGTAGCCCGTGAGACTCGGTACGTTGTCAAAGGTGACAGCGTGCCGAGGATCATAATCTCAGTTGTAAGATGTCGCCTTTCCTATATAGGTGGCGGAGCGTTCGGTGGCCAGCCGGACTGATGGATGTGCCGAACTGAAGCGGCAACTTGACGTTGCGGATGCGGACATCGCGCTGGTCAATAAGCAACTTGATGAGTCACAAGGTATGTGGCTTCTCCGCGGACGCCTTGTAAGGGAGCTTGATGCTCGTGCCTTACAACATGTATGCTTGATGCAGATGGCGCCGCTGCTATGGAGGACCTTCGGACGGAGCTTGCCCGAGCCAAGGAGCAAGCCAGAAAAAGTAATGTGGCTGCCTTGAAGGCGGCCAAAGAGCTAAAAGCCGAACAGGCTGCTCACTGCCGAAGCAGGGAGGAAATAGCCGAAATGGCCATGAAGCTGAAGGATGCTACCGACCACTATAAGTTTCTTGAAAGATAACGCCGAGCGGAGCAAGAGGACCTGAAGAAGGCCACCGCCAAAGCCAAGGATGTCCGCTCCGCGATGAGGGCTATAAAGGAGGAGCTACGTCAAGCCGGGGATATTGTGGCTGGAAAGCCTTTTCTACTGCGTAGGAAATTCATGGATTCGCAGTATGCTCAGTTGGGATAGTTGTGGGGTGCAGAGGATGCTTATCTGAATTTGGCAGCGAGTGCCGCAGACGCGGTCGCACACTTTCGGGGCCAAAAGGATCACGGAATGGAAGAGCTTTTTTGGTCGCAATTCCATCGTCCGGAGCATCCACTTCCGTTAACCGATCGGTTAGCCGAGTGGGCTGAGCTGAATAGGTTGTCCGGACTTGCCATGAAAGATGTCGTGGCTCATTTGTGGCCGGAAAGGCCCGAGCCGAAGAGTTATTTTGGCTTGGTGCAGCAGTTCCTTGATGCGGTGTCGCATATCAAGGCGATGAAGCGGTCGGCATGCACAGAGGGTGCACGGATGGCTCTCGCCCGTGTCAAAACATACTGGGCGGATATGGAGGCCACCGACGTTGCATCTCAGGACTAGGACAAAAGCCGATTACCAGTCGAGCACTATTTTGAGGAAGTCCTGCAGGGCGCTCGTTTCATAGAGTCGCAGTGCTCGAAAAATGTTATGTTGAAATGACATGTATGATTTGTGAAACCATGTTTCAAATATAATATAAGGCCTTTTATACTTGGGTGTTCAAGTGTTGAAATACCTCCTGTGCGGCCGTTAACGTATATGTGTATATAACCTGAAAGATGGCAGTCTTCGGCTTCAGCCCCCACGCACATAGTGCGGGGGTGTTTGCAAAAAAAGCGCATTTTCACACTTAATCCTATGTCTTGGTCCTGTGAAGGAGGTGATAGAGTAGCAAACTAGGCAACCAGACTATAATGCTTTATCACTTTCACTTAGACATAGGAGTTCGATGGTGGGGCTACTATATAGCCCCCAGGTGCACTGCGCTCTCCGAATTTCGGGGTGCGTATGTGCCTGACCGGGAAACGGACCTTCGTTAAAGCGGAGGAATTCTAAACATTCCGGTGGTCGATCGAGTGGTTGACCAGTCTCTCGCTATATCATGACAGTCAGTTTT
>NW_021313352.1:0-3338 GCF_002162155.2 Triticum dicoccoides | reverse complement strand
TACTTTAATGGGCGCCGCTCTATTTTTTCCTGTTGTCACTTGAAGTGAATTTACTGTTTTGACCTCTTGTGGGAAATCCTTTTGTTTTCCGGTGCTCTGCTTGTGAGGTTCGTCATCGTCCTCACTTGGTGTGTCTAGCCTCTTGTGTTCGGCGTTAAGTCGGCCGGACTGCTTGAAGACCCAACAATCTCTGTGGGTATGGTTTGTAGGCCTCCCGGGGGTACTGTGGATTTGGCATATCTTGTCCAAGATTTTGTTTAGGTTGGATAGCTCGTCGCTGTTCTCCTTGAGAGGCAGTTTTTTGTTGTTCTGCCGAGAGCTTTTGAATCCGGCGTTGACTGCCGTGCTCTTTGGACCATTTCCTTTAGTCCGGCGCTGGTCCTTGTTGCGCCATGGTTTCCCATTTCCATCTCTGACCTTGGATGTACTTGGGTCACTGGTGCTGCATCTTGCCAGCTAGCTATCCTCTCCCGCGCAAAAGCGGGTCATGAGGCTTGTTAGTGCAGCCATTGTTCTTGGCTTTTCCTGGCCAGGTGTCTGGCGAGCCATTCGTCTCGGACGTTGTGCTTGAAAGCTGCTAAGGCTTCAGCGTCCGGACAGTCAACTATCTGGTTCTTTTTGGTGAGGAACCTGTTCCAGAATTTGCGGGCTGACTCTCCGGGCTGTTGAGTTATGTGACTGAAATCGTCTGCATCCGGAGGGCGGACGTAAGTCCCCTGAAAATTTGACCGAAATGCGTCCTCGAGCTCTTCCCAACTTACAATGGTATTTTCTGGGAGGCTTTTGAGCCAGTGCTGGGCTGGCCCTTTGAGTTTGAGGGGTAAGTATTTTATGGCGTGGAGGTCAGCTCCTCTAGCCATATGTACATGCAGGATGTAATCCTCAATCCAGACTCCGGGGTCTGTTGTTCAGTCGTACGCCTCTATATTTATGGGCTTGCATCCCATTGGAAATTCATGATCCAGCACCTCATCGGTGAAACATAGGGGGTGTGCGGCGCCCCTGTATTTGGGTGTGCCGTGATTTTCAAATACTCGACGTGTTGTGTTACCTTCTAGAACTTGCTTTCTTGTCCCATAGATGGATCTAACTAGGCCATCCTTTTTGCGAGGATCCTTATGTGGATCGCGTGTCGATTTGTGTGCGGCGCCGCTTGCTGCTCTTTGTTTGTCATGTGGTCGTTTATCCGACCGGGCAGGCTCTTTGTTTTTTGATTTTTGGGGCTCTACGGCCTCCTCGTCAAATTCGGGCAACAGTTTGCGCTTCGGGTAGCTCTTTGCTTGGCGACTATCGCCGTATTTGTCTGCGGTCTTGAGTACTTTGCTCCATCTCATTTTGAGTACGTCTTCCGCTGTTTTGAGCTTCCGCTTCTGCTTCTTCAAGCTTCGTGCAGTGGCGACGAGCCTTTTGTGGAGGTTCTTCTGCTCCAACGATGTGTCCGGCGTGAGATCATCCGGACTGTTGTTTTCGTCGGAGATGGGTTGCCTCTCCAATTCATCCTGTTCGGATGGTTGCTTGGGGGCATGTTCGTCGTCCACTGGTTCGCCCTGCTCTATGGCTGGGTCTTCATGGGTGATGCCGCAGTCGAGGCGGGATTTTGGGCGGCGCTTGCGTCGCCGTTTCGGCTGTTTTTCGGGGGAATTTTCCTTCGCAGCGTCCCGTTGTTTCTCGTCATCGCTTCCTTTGGGTGTATCCACCATATATATATATCGTGAGTTGAGGTGGCTTTCCTATGCCCTGTGGGCGCTGGTTCTTGGTCGTCTCTGGCATCGTTGTCCATACCGTCGATATCTTTGGAGTCGAAATCTAGCATGCCGGTTAAGTCATCGACAGTGGCTACGAAGTGGGTGGTGGGTGGGCTTTGAGTTTCTTCGCCGTCCGCATCCCAACCGTCCTGGCCATAATCCGGCCAAGGCTCTCCTGATAAAGAGAGGCATTTTAGCGAATTTGGGATGTCACCGAAAGGCGAGTGCTGAAAGATGTCCGCAGCGGTGAACTCCATGATCGGCACCCAATCGGGTTCGATTGGCAGGAGCGCGGAGGGTTCGGGGTCCGAAGAAGAGTCCAGCATCTTGGAGTTACGAGCTTCGCAAGGGATAGGGTCAATATTCAGCTCCATCGCTGTAGAGGTAGCAGCCCCCGAGGCGGTGTCTAGCCACCCATCTTCGATCGGCGCAGTCGGCTCCGAGTTTAGGGTCAAAGCAGATTCATGCTCATCGTGACAGTGCGGCGCGCTCGGCTGTGTCTCGAATCCGTCGAAGATCAAGTCTCCGCGGATGTCGGTCGTATAGTTTAAACTTCCAAATCTGACCTGATGGCCAGGGCCGTAGCTTTCGATCTGCTCCAGATGGCCAAGTGAATTGGCCCGCAGTGCGAAGCCGCCGAATACGAAGATCTGTCTGGGGAGAAAAGTTTCGCCCCGGACCGCGTTGTTGATGATCGAAGGAGCCATCGGGCCTATGAGCGACGACACAAAGGAACTCTCAATCAAAGCACCAATGTCGGTGTCAAAACCGGGGGATCTCGGGTAGGGGGTCCCGAACTGTGCGTCTAGGCGGATGGTAACAGGAGACAAGGGACACGATGTTTTTACCCAGGTTCGGGCCCTCTCGATGGAGATAAAACCCTACTCTTGCTTGATTGATATTAATGATATGGGTAGTACAAGAGTGGATCTACCACGAGATCAAGGAGGATAAACCCTAGAAGCTAGCCTATGGTATGATTGTTGTTCGTCCTATGGACTAAAACCCTCTGGTTTATATAGACACCGGATAGGGCTAGGGTTACACAGAGTCGGTTACAATGGTAGGAGATCTACATATCCGTATCGCCAAGCTTGCCTTCCACGCCAAGGAAAGTCCCATCTGGACACGAGACGAAGTCTTCAATCTTGTATCTTCATAGTCTTGGAGTCCGGCCGATGATGATAGTTCGGCTATCCGGACACCCCCTAGTCCAGGACTCCCTCAGCGGTCACCGAACCCGTACAAATGGCAACCCTTGGGGGCGGTCACCGAACCCGTACACTTTGGCAACCCTTGGGGGCAGTCACCGGAACCCGTCAAATTGCTCGGGGCGATCTCCACAACCTAATTGGAGACCCCGACGCTTGCCTGAAGCTTTACACCACATTGATTGAGCTCCGAACGCCACCAACCGTCTAGGGCACCCAAGCACCCAAGAGGAACAAGCTCAAGGGCACCAAGCACCCAAGAGTAATAAGCTTCTCAACTTGTAACTTCCACGTATCACGTGGAGAACTCAAACCGATGCACCAAATGCAATGGCAAGGGCACACGGAGTGCCCAAGTCCTTCTCTCCCAAATCCCACCAAA
>NW_021313351.1:0-787 GCF_002162155.2 Triticum dicoccoides | reverse complement strand
TGTCTAGTTCCTTTAGAGTTTCGAGTTCTGTTCACATTAGTCACGCAGCCGCTGCATCATTATCCCATCCGCTGTCCACCATCCCATCCACCAATTTCCACCATGTGCTACGCACTATTTATTGTCATAATCATAGTTGAGGTCACTCACATCTTCGCCTGATCGAATCTGCATCTTATCTAGTTTGTCTTGGGAAGAGGGAGAAAAAGAAGATAAAGAAAAAAAAGAGAGAAAAAAGGAAAGAAAAAAAAGAAAAAGAGGGAGAAGAAAAAGAAAAAAAGGCGTGAGAAAAAAAAAGAGAGAAAAAAAAAATTGGATCTATCTAGAATCAATCTCGTACCTGAATTCGGATTGGAATCTGTTTTGCGCACTGTTCAGTAAAACAGGTGTATCTTCCTCATACGAAGTCAGTTTTGGCTCCGTGAGTACTCAAATTGAAGATAGCGACGAGCCGCATCTAAATAGTTGCAGAAGCTTGTTCAATATTTGACACCTCAAAATCGGCTTCTAAATAGGTCTTTTTGCCCTCCGAAGTTCGTGAACACAACTTGTTCCAATTTTTCAGGCCAGTTTTAGAATTCTTTGACTCCTCATATCAACTCGGAATTGAGTGATTCTTTTTGCATTGGAAAGCTTGAGTTAGTAGCATTCTTTGAAAGAATTTATCAGAAAATTGTCTCAAACTTTTCAAGAGGAAAGTTGGAGAGAGAGTTGTTGTATATCCTGCTTGGCAGTTGTTTTTCATCATTATCTTCACTGCCGTTGTGATCTTCACTTATATCTTGCT
>NW_021313350.1:0-3091 GCF_002162155.2 Triticum dicoccoides | reverse complement strand
AGCCCAGGCAGAAGGGCCTTTGGTCCCGGTTGGTGGCACCAACCGGGACCAATAGGCATCCACGCGTCAGCATTTCAGGGGCTGGGGTTTTTGTTTTTTTTGAAGGGGGGGGGGTTGGGGGTTTTGGGGGGTTAATTTAGGTGTTTCATATATTGTGTTAGCTAGCTAATTAATAGAGAGAAGTGTGCTCTCTTATGTCCGTGCTTGGTCGATGCTACGTACTATACATACGTATAGAGAGGACTAGACACGCTAGCTAGCTAGTAATCAAACGAAGGAAATAGAAGATCGTCATGAACATCTATTCATACAGAGAGAAGTGATATCGACCACCTCTCCTTCTATGAGAGTTTGGTCAAACACAAGTTCTCGTATATCTATCCGACACTACCGGCTACATATATAGAATAATTATCCAGATTGAGATTTAGAGTCATCTGGATCAGTGTCAAAAACTTGCATCGACGTAACCCTTTACGACGAACCTTTTTGTCACCTCCATAATCGAGAAACATATCCTTATTCAACTAAGGATAATTTTGACCGCTGTCCAGTGATCTACTCCTAGATCACTATTGTACTCCCTTGCCAAAATCAGTGTAGGGTATACAATAGATCTAGTACACAGCGTGGCATAGTTTATAGAACCTATGGCTGAGGCATAGGGAATGACTTTCATTCTCTTTCTATCTTCTGCCGTGGTCGGGCTTTGAGTCTTACTCAACTTCACACCTTGTAATACAGGCAAGAACTCTTTCTTTGACTGTTCCATTTTGAACTACTTCAAAATCTTTTCAAGGTATGTACTTATTGAAAAAACTTATCAAGCGTCTTGATCTATCTCTATAGATCTTGATGCTCGATATGTAAGCAGCTTCACCGAGGTTTTTCTTTGAAAAAACTCCTTTCAAACACTCCTTTATGCTTTGCAGAATAATTCTACATTATTTCCGATCAATAATATGTCATTCACATATACTTATCAGAAATGCTGTAGTGCTCCCACTCACTTTCTTGTAAATACAGGCTTCACCGTAAGTCTGTATAAAACTATATGCTTTGATCAACTTATCAAAGCGTATATTCCAACTCCGAGATGCTTGCACCAGTCCATAAATGGATCGCTGGAGCTTGCATATTTTGTTAGCACCTTTAGGATTGACAAAACCTTCTTGTTGCATCACATACAACTCTTCTTTAATAAATCCATTAAGGAATGCAGTTTTGTTTATCCATTTGCTAGATTTCATAAAATGCGGCAATTGCTAACATGATTCGGACAGACTTAAGCATAGATATGAGTGAGAAACTCTCATCGTAGTCAACACCTTGAACTTTGTCAAAAACCTTTTTTGACAAGTCTAGCTTTGTAGATAGTAACACTACTGTCATCGTCCGTCTTCCTCTTGAAGATCCATTTAATCTCAATGGCTTGCCGAACATTGGGCAAGTCAACCAAAGTCCATACTTTGTTCTCATACATGGATCATATCTCAGATTTCATGGCTTCAAGCCATTTTGCGGAATCTGGGCTTACCATCACTTCTTCATAGTTCGTAAGTTCGTCATGGTCAAGTAACATGACCTCTAGAACAGGATTACCGTACCACTCTGGTGCGGATCTCACTCTGGTTGACCTACGAGGTTCGGTAGTAACTTGATCTGAAGTTACATGATCATCATCATTAACTTCCTGACTAATTGGTGTAGTAGTCACAGGAACAGATTTCTGTGATGAACTACTTTCCAATAAGGGAGCAGGTACAGTTACCACATCAAGTTCTACTTTCCTCCCACTCACTTCTTTCGAGAGAAACTCCTTCTCTAGAAAGGGTCCATTATAAGAAACGAATGTCTTGCCTTAGGATCTGTGATAGAAGGTGTACCCAACTGTCTCCTTTGGGTATCCTATGAAGACACATTTCTCCGATTTGGGTTTGAGCTTATCAGGATGAAACTTTTTCATATAAGCATCGCAACCCCAAACTTTTAAGAAACGACAACTTTGGTTTCTTGCCAAACCACAGTTCAGATTTTGTCATCTCAACGGACTTAGATGGTGCCCTTTTTAACGTGAATGCAGCTGTCTCTAATGCATGATCCCAAAACGATATTGGTAAATCGGTAAGAAACATCATAGATTGTACTATATCCAATAAAGTACGGTTATGACGTTCGGACACACCATTATGCTGTGGTGTTTCAGGTGGCATGAGTTTGTGAAACTATTCACATTGTTTTAATTGAAGACCAAACTCGTAACTCAAATATTTGTCTCCGCGATCAGATCGTAGAAACCTTATTTTCTTGCCACGATGATTTTCCACTTCACTCTGAAATTCTTTGAACTTTTCAAATGTTTCAGACTTATGTTTCATTAAGTAGATATACCCATATCTGCTTAAATCATCTGTGAAGTTCAGAAAATAACGATACTTGCCGTGAGCCTTAACACTCATCAGACTGCATACATCAGTATGTATTATTTCCAATAAGTCAGTTGCTCGCTTCGGAGAACGGAGTCTTAGTCATCTTGCCCATGAGGCATGGTTTGCAAGCATCAAGTGATTCATAATCAAGTGATTCCAAAATCCCATCAACATGGAGTTTCTTCATGCGCTTTACACCAATATGACCTAAACGGCAGTGCTAGAAATAAGTTGCACTATCATTATTAAATTTGCATCTTTTGGCTTCAATATTATGAATATGTGTATCACTACAATCGAGATCCAACAAACCATTTTCGTTGGTGTGTATGACCATAGAATGTTTTATTCATGTAAACAAAACAACAATTATTCTCTGACTTTAATGAATAACCGTATTGCAATAAACATGATCAAATCATATTCATGCTCAACGCAAAAACCAAATAACACTTATTTAGGTTCAACACTAATCCCGAAAGTATAGGGGAGTGTGCGATGATGATCATATCAATCTTGGAACTACTTCCAACACACATCGTCACTTCACCCTTAACTAGTCTCTGTTTATTCTGCAACTCCCGTTTCAAGTTACTAATCATATTAACTGAACTAGTACAAATACTGAGGGGTTGCTATGAACACTAGTAAAGTACACATCA
>NW_021313349.1:0-1013 GCF_002162155.2 Triticum dicoccoides | reverse complement strand
TTCACCTTGCCATCCTTCTTATCCGCCAAATACTTGGGGCAGTTCCGCTTCCAGTGACCAGTCTGCTTGCAGTAGAAGCACTCAGTTTCAGGCTTAGGTCCAGACTTGGGTTTCTTCTCTTGAGCAGCAACTTGCTTGCCGTTCTTCTTGAAGTTCCCCTTTTTCTTCCCTTTGCCCTTTTTCTTGAAACTAGTGGTCTTGTTAACCATCAACACTTGATGCTCCTTCTTGATTTCTACCTCCGCAGCTTTCAGCATTGCGAAGAGCTCGGGAATAGTCTTGTTCATCCCTTGCATATTATAGTTCATTACGAAGCTCTTGTAGCTTGGTGGCAGTGATTGGAGAATTCTGTCGATGACGCAATCATCTGGAAGATTAACTCCCAATTGAATCAAGTGATTATTATACCCAGACATTTTGAGTATATGCTCACTGACAGAACTATTCTCCTCCATCTTGCAGCTATAGAACTTATTGGAGACTTCATATCTCTCAATCCGGGCATTTGCTTGAAATATTAACTTCAACTCCTGGAACATCTCATATGCTCCATGACGTTCAAAACGTCGTTGAAGTCCCGATTCTAGGCCGTAAAGCATGGCACACTGAACTATCGAGTAGTCATCAGCTTTGCTCTGCCAGACGTTCATAACATCTGGCGTTGCTCCAGCAGCAGGCCTGGCACCCAGCGGTGCTTCCAGGACGTAATTCTTCTGTGCAGCAATGAGGATAATCCTCAAGTTACGGACCCAGTCCGTGTAATTGCTACCATCATCTTTCAACTTTGCTTTCTCAAGGAACGCATTAAAATTCAACGGAACAACAGCACGAGCCATCTATCTACAATCAACATAAACAAGCAAGATACTATCAGGTACTAAGTTCATGATAAATTTAAGTTCAATTAATCATATTACTTAAGAACTCCCACTTAGATAGACATCCCTCTAATCTTCTAAGTGATTACGTGATCCAAATCAACTAAACCATGACCGATCATCACGTGAGATGGA
>NW_021313348.1:0-1141 GCF_002162155.2 Triticum dicoccoides | reverse complement strand
ATTTTTGAAAAGTTTGAGACATGCGAACCATGTCTATTGGTATATATGCATGAAGAAACTCCATGCAAATGGACCGTTTGAACTCACTTGATTTTGAATCACTTGAGATATGCAAATCATACCACTTAGGCAAGATGACTGAAAAGCCTCGGTTTCAGTAAAATGGAACAAGATAGCAACTTATTGGAAGCAACACATTTTGATGTGTGCAGTCCAATGAGTGCTGAGGCATGCAGTGAATATCGTTATGTTCTTACTTCACAGATGATTCGAGTAGATGTTGAGAATATTTACTTGATGAAACACAAGTCTGAATTATTGAATGGTTCAAATAATTTCAGAGTGAAGTAGAAGATCATTGTGACAAGAGGATAAAATGTCTATGATATGATCATAGAGATGAATATCTGAGTTACGAGTTTTGGCACACAATTAAGACATTGTGGAAATTGTTTCATAATTAAATACCGCCTGGAACACCATAGTGTGATGGTGTGTCCGAACATCATAGTTGCACCCTATTGGATATGGTGCGTACCATGATGTCTCTTATCGAATTACCACTATCGTTCATGGGTTAGGCATTAGAGACAACCACATTCACTTTAAATAGGGCACCACGTAATTCCGATGAGATGACACCGTATGAATTATGGTTTAGAGAAACCTTAGTTGTCGTTTCTTAAAGGTTTGGGGCTGCGACGCTTATGTGAAAAAGTTTCAGGATTAAGCTCGAACCCAAAGCGGATAAAATGCATCTTCATAGGAAACCCAAAACAGTTGGGTATACCTCCTAATTCAGATCCGAAAGCAATATGGATTGTTTCTAGAATCGGGTCCTTTCTCGAGGAAAAGTTTCTCTCGAAAGAATTGAGTGGGAGGATGGTGGAGACTTGATGAGGTTATTGAACCGTCTCTTCAACTAGTGTGTGACAGGGCACAGGGAGTTGTTCCTGTGGCACCTACACCAATTGAAGTGGAAGCTTATGATATTGATCATGAAACTTCGGATCAAGTCACTACCAAACCTCGTGGGATGACAAGGATGCGTACTACTTCAGAGTGGTACGTAATCCTGTCTTGGAAGTCATGTTGCTGGACAACAATGAACCTACGAGCTATGGAGAAGCGATGGTGGGCC
>NW_021313347.1:0-1588 GCF_002162155.2 Triticum dicoccoides | reverse complement strand
ATCAATCTTATGGCCACATTCATGGCATAGTTTGTTCAAATGATCTCATATTGTGCACAAGGGTGCATCTTGGAATTCCAAACAATGTTGAAAAAGGGAGTTTTCATTTTCTTTGCACTGAAAATTCATTTTCCATTTTCCGAGTGCCGAAATGAGTTTTTTTTTGAAGGACCTACCATATATATTTTACAAAACTAGACCAAATCAATTTTATAAAATACTAGGACATATTTAATGCACAATTGACAAAATGGTTGGGTGCCAAAAGTTCTGATCCACCTCTCGTGAAAAAGACAAATTCCCGCCGATTCAATTGGAAGCGGGTCAAATTTGAACTGCAGCTACCTCGTAGTTTGCTCTTTATTTTTTCCAAAAATCATTTCTAGGTACATAAGTATCTATTTAATCAGAGAAACACAAAAAAAATTCCAAGACTCAACCACTAGCTAGGAACGGTCATTCCTGCCGTTTTGACCGCATTTTGAAACGGGCATAAAAAATTCAAAGAAAAATAAAAAAATTGGAAAACCTTCGCATTGTTTCATCATATGTGGCCAAGTTACCAGCAAAAATTATAAACTTGTAATATAGCAATTATTTTAAAAAAGTGTTCTCAGAAATGAGCTATCATGCGTGAAGATTCATGGCTTTCAAGCCAAATGATCAATCTTATGGCCACATTCATGGCATAGTTTGTTCAAATGATCTCATATTGTGCACAAGGGTGCATCTTGGAATTCCAAACAATGTTGACAAAGGGAGTTTTCATTTTCTTAGCACGGAAAATTCATTTTCCATTTTTTGAGTGCCCGAAATGAGGTTTTTTTCTGAAGGACCTACCATATATTTATTGCAAAATTGGACCAAATCAATTTTATAAAATACTAGGACATATTTAATGCAGAATTGACAAAATTGTTGGGTGCCAAAAGTTTTGATCCACCTCTCATGAAAAAGACAAATTCCCGCTGATTCAATAGGAAGCGGGTTAAATTTGAACTGCAGCTACCTCGTAGTTTGCTCTTTATTTTTTCCAAAAATCATTTCTAGGTACATAAGTATCTGTTTAATCAGAGAAACACGAAAAAATTCAAGACTCAACCACTAGATAGGAACGGTCATTCCCGCCATTTTGACCGCATTTTGAAACGGGCATAAAAAATTCAAAAAAATTTGGAAAACCTTCGCATTGTTTCATCATACGTGGTCAAGTTACCAGCAAAAATTATAAACTTGTAATATAGCAATTATTTAAAAAAAAGTGTTATCAGAAATGAGCTATCATGCGTGAAGATTCATGGCTTTCAAGCCAAATGATCAATCTTATGGCCACATTCATGGCATAGTTTGTTCAAATGATCTCATATTGTGCACAAGGGTGCATCTTGGAATTCCAAACAATGTTGACAAAGGGAGTTTTCATTTTCTTTGCACGGAAAATTCATTTTCCATTTTTCGAGTGCCCGAAATGAGGTTTCTTTCTGAAGGCCCTACCATATATTTATTGCAAAATTGGACCAAATCAATTTTATAAAATACTAGGACATATTTAATGCAGAATTGACAAAATTGTTGGGTGCCAAAAGTT
>NW_021313346.1:0-1063 GCF_002162155.2 Triticum dicoccoides | reverse complement strand
AGGCCAAGAAAACTCCTCACTTGTGTGACCGTTTTGGGCTGCGGCAAACTCTCAATAGCTTCAATCTTGGCTTTATCAACTTCAATTCCCTGTGGAGTAACAACATAGCCAAGAAAAGATACTCGGTCGGTGCAAAAGGTGCACTTCCCAAGGTTACCAAACAAACGTGCATCACGTAGAGCAATAAAAACAGCACGTAAATGTTCCAAATGTTCTTCCAAAGATCTGCTATAAATCAATATGTCATCAAAGTAAACTACCACAAATCGTCCAATGAAAGCACGTAAAACTTCGTTCATTAATCTCATGAAAGTACTAGGTGCATTAGTTAACCCAAAAGGCATGACTAACCACTCATATAATCCAAACTTAGTTTTAAATGCTGTTTTCCATTCATCTCCCAATTTCATACGAATTTGATGGTAGTCACTACGCAAATCAACTTTGGAGAATATTGTAGAGCCACTCAATTCATCAAGCATATCATCTAGCCTAGGAATAGGATGACGATAACGAATAGTAATATTATTAATGCCTCTACAATCAACACACATACGTGATGTACCATCCTTTTTCGGCACTAGAATAATAGGAACAGCACAAGGACTAAGGGATTCGCGTATATAACCTTTGTCGAGAAGCTCTTGTACTTGACGAATAATCTCCTTCGTCTCCTCTGGATTGGTACGGTATGGTGCACGGTTTGGCAGTGAAGCACCGGGAATTAAGTCAATCTGATGCTCAATCCCTCGAATAGGCGGTAATCCCGGTGGCACGTCTTGTGGAAAAACGTCAGCGAACTCCTGCAAAATGTTAGTGACAGCAGGAGGCAAAGAGGAAGGCACGTCCTTGAATGAAAATAATGCCTCTTTGCACACAAAAGCATAGCAAACAGATTTGCTGAAATCTAGCTCATCAATATCAGATTTGGTGGCAAATAAACATGCACTTTTCAATTTAATTTCAGAAGCAACACTAGATGGTTTATTATTAGGCTTCATTTGTTGCTCAAATTCTTTTGCCACAATCTGATTTTCACTCTTATTCTTCTCCTGTTTTGCTT
>NW_021313345.1:0-1080 GCF_002162155.2 Triticum dicoccoides | reverse complement strand
ATATTACAATGTTATGATTTTTGCTGGTAACTTGGCCACATATGATGAAACAATGCGAAGGTTTTCCAATTTTTAGATTTTTTTTGAATTTTTTATGCCCGTTTCAAAATGCGGTCAAAACGGCGGGAATGACCGTTCCTAGCTAGTGGTTGAGTCTTGAATTTTTTTGTGTTTCTCTGATTAAACAGATACTTATGTACCTGGAAATGATTTTTGGAAAAAATAAAGAGCAAACTACGAGGTAGCTGCAGTTCAAATTTGACCCGCTTCCTATTGAATCAGCGGGAATTTGTCTTTTTCATGAGAGGTGGATCAAAACTTTTGGCACCCAACAATTTTGTCAATTCTGCATTAAATATGTCCTAGTATTTTATAAAATTGATTTGGTCCAATTTTGCAATAAATATATGGTAGGTCCTTCAGAAAGAAACCTCATTTCGGGCACTCGAAAAATGGAAAATGAATTTTTCGTGCAAAGAAAATGAAAACTCCCTTTGTCAACATTGTTTGGAATTCCAAGATGCACCCTTGTGCACAATATGAGATCATTTGAACAAACTATGCCATGAATGTGGCCATAAGATTGATCATTTGGCTTGAAAGCCATGAATCTTCACGCATGATAGCTCATTTCTGATAACACTTTTTTTTAAATAATTGCTATATTACAAGTTTATAATTTTTGCTGGTAACTTGACCACGTATGATGAAACAATGCGAAGGTTTTCCAAATTTTTTTGAATTTTTTATGCCCGTTTCAAAATGCGGTCAAAACGGCGGGAATGACCGTTCCTATCTAGTGGTTGAGTCTTGAATTTTTTCGTGTTTCTCTGATTAAACAGATACTTATGTACCTAGAAATGATTTTTGGAAAAAATAAAGAGCAAACTACGAGGTAGCTGCAGTTCAAATTTGACCCGCTTCCTATTGAATCAGCGGGAATTTGTCTTTTTCATGAGAGGTGGATCAAAACTTTTGGCACCCAACAATTTTGTCAATTATGCATTAAATATGTCCTAGTATTTTATAAAATTGATTTGGTCCAATTTTGCAATAAATATATGGTAGGTCCTTCAGAAA
>NW_021313344.1:0-1183 GCF_002162155.2 Triticum dicoccoides | reverse complement strand
GTTAGTGGATCCTTGGACATGGATGCCGGGGTGGCGGCCCCGGATGGTGGTCTGTATGGTTGGCTCTTTGGCGGGCACAATAGCGGTGGTGATGGCATTCTCTCTTGGTCGTGTGGGTGGTGAGAGGTGGTGCGGCGGGTGGCTCTGGCGCGCTCTTGTCCCTGATGATGGTGGTGCCCCGACCCGGATCTGGAGTTCTGGGCTCACCACTCTTGCCCTGGAGACCTCGCTTAGGGACACAGTGGAGTTGCCAAGCGAAAGCTTCGCGCTTTGTCGCCGACAACGGCAATGCTCGCAAGCGCCGTTATCTTCCTAAAGACGTCGTTGTGGCGCTCCTCTCCGTGTCCGGGTTCCGGCTGAAAACCTATGTCTTTCGGGACTCGGCAACGGCGAGGCCTTGCGCTGTTTTCACTCCTGGGGGCGTTGTCGTGGAACTTAGGTGCTATAGGGCTTATGGTGGGTGTTGTTCTCAGTTCTTCTTCTACTCTATTACGGTTGCGTAGCCGCGTGCGTGTTGCGTGATCAGGTTTGCCTAAGATCGGCATTGTTTGAGGGCTACCTGATCCCCTTGTATCATTCGGCCATGTACTCTGTGTGGTTGATGCTTTCTATATAAAGCGGAGTGAAAGCCTGTTTCCAGGATGATAAAAAGTTCCCAGAACGCTACTGATGCTCCGACATTGGGCACAATTCAAGGGAAGAGTGAGGACGCCCCGAGGTAATTTACCCCCACACTCTTGATCCCTACGACCCTACCTTCGCTTCGAAAGTAGCCTCCCTTGTGCAACTGAGAGAGCCATTGGTAGTAATACATATTGCACGTAAGCTAGTCTTTTTTAGGATTAATGTTGCCGCTTTATTTAAACTTCAAAGTTTGAAACCTCATCCGAAATTACATCTAGAACCCAGTCTGGGGACCCCCAACCAAACCTCACAAAGTTCTTCACCGATCCTTACCTTAGCCAACTTATATGCAACAACATTAGCAGAACGTCGCACCCACAAAACTTTAAACCTCGGCGATGAACTAAGCATCGGCTTGATCTCTTCACTCATGGCCCTACGGCGGAAAGCATTTCCAGTGGTTGATTCAACCTTTGTACCCGTCTTAACTATCGAGCTCCACATGCACCCTCACGGCGTTGACCTCCTCGCGCACCACTTGGAGAGCCCGCTTGCAAGC
>NW_021313343.1:0-1061 GCF_002162155.2 Triticum dicoccoides | reverse complement strand
AGTTCCACCATATTATCAACGTGAATTGCTTCAAAAATTGCAGCGTTTAAGACAAGGGAAAAATTCTGTAGAAGAATATTATCAGGAATTACAAACTGGCATGATTAGATGTGGTATTGTTGAGGAGAATGAAGCTATGCTTGCACGTTTTCTGGGTGGATTAAATAGAGAGATTCAGACCATTCTAGACTATAAGGAGTATACTAATATCACTCGTTTATTCCATCTTGCTTGTAAAGCTGAACGTGAAGTGCAGGATCGACAAGCATTGGGGCGAACTAACTTTTCTGTAGGCCGACCTTCATCATGGACACCACGTGCATCTTCTACTTCAACTGCACCAGCACCTCCATCCGGTGCCACCTCCAGCCGTGATACAAGAAAACAGGCACAACCACCATTATCTGCCAAGAGCGCACCTACGGGGCCTGCACAGCGTTCTTCTTCTTCCATGGCATCAACAGGGCACACAAGTGATATTATTTGTCGTCGTTGTAAGGGAGGAGGTCATTATGCGAGAGAATGCAAATCTCTGCGTGTGATGATTGCTACCGGGGATGGTGGATATGAGTCCGCTAGTGACTATGATGAGGAGACTTTGGCTCTTATTACACGTGAAGAACATGGTGGAGATGATTCTGATCATGAGACGCAATACATGGCTCCTGAAGACGCTGACAGGTATGAATGTTTAGTTGCTCAACGTGTTTTGAGTGTGCAGGTCACACAAGCTGAGCAAAATCAGAGGCACAATTTGTTCCATACCAAGGGAGTTGTGAAGGAACGTTCTGTGCGCGTCATAATAGACGGAGGGAGCTGCAACAACTTGGCTAGCATGGAGATGGTGGAGAAGCTTTCTCTCACCACAAGACCACATCCACATCCTTACTACATCCAATGGTTCAACAACAGCGGTAAGGTTAAGGTAACACGTACTGTTCGTGTGCATTTTAGTATCTCTACATATGCTGATTATGTTGATTGTGATGTGGTACCTATGCAAGCATGTTCCTTATTACTTGGTAGACCATGGCAATTTGATAAAAATTCTGTACACCATG
>NW_021313341.1:0-1240 GCF_002162155.2 Triticum dicoccoides | reverse complement strand
GGACGGACTTTAGCTTCGCTACGGGAGAGAATGTCTCGTCGTAGTCAATCCCTTGAACCTGTCAATAACCCTTAGCGACAAGTCGAGCTTTATAGATGGTAACATTACCATCCGCGTCCGTCTTCTTCTTAAAGATCCATTTGTTTTCTATCGCTCGCCGATCATCGGGCAAGTCTGTCAAAGTCCATACTTTGTTTTCATACATGGATTCTATCTCGGATTTCATGGCTTCAAGCCATTTGTTGGAATCCGGGCCCGTCATTGCTTCTTCATAGTTCGAAGGTTCATTGTTGTCTAACAACATGATTTCCAGGACAGGGTTGCCGTACCATTCTGGTGCGGAACGTGTCCTTGTGGACCTACGAAGTTCAGCAGTAACTTGATCCGAAGTACTTTGATCATTATCATGGTTTTCCTCTTCAGTTGGTGTGGGCATCACAGGAACGGTTTCCTGCGCTGCGTCACTATCCCGCTCAAGAGGTAGTACTTCATCGAGTTCTACTTTCCTCCCACTTACTTCTTTCGAGAGAAACTCTTTTTCCAGAAAGCATCCGTTCTTGGCAACAAAGATCTTGCCTTCGGATCTTAAGTAGAAGGTATACCCTATAGTTTCCTTAGGGTATCCTATGAATACGCATTTTTCCGACTTGGGTTCGAGCTTTTCAGGTTGAAGTTTCTTGACATAAGCTTCGCATCCCCAAACTTTTAGAAACGACAGCTTAGGTTTCTTTCCAAACCATAATTCATACGGTGTCCTCTCAACGGATTTAGACGGTGCCCTATTTAAAGTGAATGTAGCTGTCTCTAGAGCGTATCCCCAAAATGATAGCGGTAAATCGGTAAGAGACATCATGGACCGCACCATATCCAATAGAGTGCGATTACGACGTTCGGACACACCGTTTCGCTGAGGTGTTCCAGGCGGCGTGAGCTGTGAAACGATTCCACATTTCTTTAAGTGTGTACCAAATTCGTGACTTAAGTATTCTCCTCCACGATCTGATCGTAAGAATTTTATCTTTCGGTCACGTTGATTCTCCACCTCATTCTGAAATTCCTTGAACTTTTCAAAGGTCTCAGACTTGTGTTTCATTAAGTAGACATACCCATATCTACTCAAGTCATCTGTGAGGGTGAGAACATAACGATATCCTCCGCGAGCCTCAACGCTCATTGGACCACACACATCGGTATGTATGATTTCCAACAAGTTGGTTGCTCGCTCCATTGTTCCGGAGAA
>NW_021313340.1:0-944 GCF_002162155.2 Triticum dicoccoides | reverse complement strand
ACTCACTGTTTTGGGGTCCCGAAGTGATTTCCATGATTGTTGAACCACAAGGTGCGCTTACGTGTCGGTCATCAACACTAACAATTTTGGCCGATTTTGGCTCGTTTCATGGACTATTACTCACTGTTTTGGGGTCCTGCAGTGATTTCCACGATTAACGAACCCTGTGGTGCGTTTACGTGTCGGTCATCAACACTCGCGGTTTTTGTCGATTCTGACCCGTTTCCTGGACTATTACTCAACGTTTGGGGGTCCCGAAGTGATTTCCATGCTTGTCGAACCCCAAGGTGTGCTTACGTGACGGTCAACAACACCCATAGTTTTGGCCGATTCTGGCCCATTTCATGGGCTATTACTCACTGTTTTCAGGGCCCGGAGCGATTTCATTGATTAACAAACCCTGGGGTGCGTTTACGTGTCCGTCATCAAGACTCGCGGTTTTTGTTCATTCTGACAAGTTTCGTGGACTATTACTCACTGTTTTGGGGTCACAAAGTGATTTCCATGCTTGTTGAACCCCAAGGTGGGCTTACGTGTAGGTCATCAACATTGACAGTTTTGGCCGATCCTGGCCCATTTCATGGACTATTACTCACTGTTTTGGGGTCTCGAAGTGACTTCCACGATTAACGAACCCTGGGGTGCGTTTACGTGTTGATCATCAACACTCGCAGTTTTGGCCGATTCTGCCCTGTTTCATGGAATATTACTCACTGTTTTGGGGTCCCACAGTGATTTCCACGATTAACGAACCCTGGGGTGCGTTTACGTGCCGGTCATCAACACTCGCGGTTTTGGTCGATTCTGACCCGTTTCGTGCACTATTACTCACCATTTTGGGGTCGCGAAGTGATTTACATGCTTGTTGAACACCAAGGTGTGCTTACGTCTCGGTCATCAACACTGACAGTTTTGGCCGATTCTGGCCCGTTTCATGGACTATT
>NW_021313339.1:3125-5169 GCF_002162155.2 Triticum dicoccoides | reverse complement strand
ATTTTCTTTCTGATTTTTCTGGTCATGTTTTGAATTTTATCTGGTTGGATAGGAATATGACAAATATACAGTCGTGTACAATTCTGAAAACCAACAAACACTATAATTTTGATCCTTATCTTATCTGCTCATATTTTACTAGATAACAAGAATCCAAGTACATTTTAGGTGCTTCAGGACTGCTGTACAAGTATGCAGTAGCTCAAGCTCTGGTTTCAGAAATGGTAGTTCTAGTTCAAAGCCATTGGCGCTGGGAAGGCAATCATGAGTTCATGTGAAGCTTCCCACCTTTTCTTTCATCTAAATCTGGAGTTTCTTTGGTTCTCAAGATTACCTAGCAAAGCTGTGACCAAGCTACAGGAAGAATAGATGGCCACTTGGAATATGTCAATTGAATGTTATGGCTGTAATCTAGGCTCATCTTGTAATCTAGAAAATTAGCTTCAATGATTCAACTTATTCAAATAGCAGACATGGAGTGGGTTAAGAAGATTATAGTAGTAGATGCAGACAGTAGTCGGTCTACTAATCTTGGACGTGATGCCTATGTATTGATCATTGCCTAGATATCGTCATAATTATTTTAAGTTCTATCAATTGCCCAACAGTAATTTGTTCACCCACTGTTTGCTACTTTTCTCGAGAGAAGCCACTAGTGAAACCTATGGCCCCCGGGTCTTCTTTCTCATATATTTGTCTTGCGATCTACTTTTTTCTTGCGTTTATTTTCAGATCTATTAAACCAAAAAATATAAAAATATCTTGCTGCAATTTATTTGTTCTGCAGTCTATTTATCCTATCTACAAATTTACCTCACGTTAGTTGCCTATCTTGAGGCGTCGTACCCCGAAAGGGATTGACAACCCCTTTAACACGTCGGGTTGTGAGGTGTTGTTATTTGTGTTCAGGGGCTGTTTACGTTGTGTTTCTTGGTTCTCCTACTGGTTCGATAACATTGGTTTCATATCTAAGGGAAATACCTATCGCCGATGTGTTGCATCATCTCTTCCTCTTTGGGGAAATACCGACGTAGCTTCAAGTGACATCAGGTACCCGAGACCAACATCTACCATGGTTGTCGGCCGCAGCCAAGCAACAGACGTGTGCCACGCGCACCATTCGCGCCATCGCGGCCGCTGGAAACAAGATCCACCACACCTTGCACCTTGAAGCAGCTGCCATGTGTCGCCATAGGCCCTGAGCCGCACCGACTACACCACCCACGCTCCCCGCGTGCCCGCGGCGAGCACCAGACTAGATCCGCTAGGAGCACCGCCGCCAGATCTGGGTGGAACCAGCAGCCACCGCGCCCATCACGGCTGCGACGAGCCTGTGCGCGCCCATGCCTCACTCCTTCCTGCAGCCACTGTAGCCCTCTGCCCATGCAGCCTTGCCGCGCGGACGCCGTCGTGCAGGCCCCTCTCGCACCAGATCAGCGCCACTCCGCGCCCGACGCCGCCCAGTCACCCTGCCACTCCACCCAGCCACCTGTGGAGCCTCACCACTCACGTCCACCATCACCGCTTCCTCGCTGCGCTGCCCCGGACGCCAAGGCGCCGAGCTCCTTTGAAGCGGCCGGCCTGCGTCGTGGCACTCCAGATGGGAGGAGGAGAGAGCCTCGCCGCTGCTGAGCAGCACGGGCTTTGCTCGGCGACACATATCGGCGGCGGTGAGGGGGGAGGGGGCGGCAGGTCGTGGCGCTGGCGCTGGCGGCTAGGGTTCACCCCTAGTCGCCCGCGGGAGCGACCGAGGAGCGAGCGTATCCTCAGATCGTGACCGCACCCACCATGAGTTACTCTGATGAGTATAGATGCCATTACAAAGATAGTACCACATGTTGTATTGATGCCCATTGGAGATTTTTTTTGAGACACTAAAACATTGTTTCCCAGTGGTTTTCATCGATTTCCACCAAAACTTGGTTTTCATGTAATTTTCTATCGAGCAATGTTACATCCACGCAAAGCTACGCAAGGTTTACGTAATGCTGTTGATTTGGCAAATTTTAATTGGAAGAAGGGGAGGGAGGGGGCCCCACACCCA
>NW_021313339.1:0-1917 GCF_002162155.2 Triticum dicoccoides | reverse complement strand
TGGCTGGTTTTTTTGCGGAGCACGCCACGGGCATGCATTGCTTGCTCTCATTATCTGTGAACGTACACTATAGACATATGCATGTGCAGACATCAACTAATTAGGTAGTAGCAGGCCAAGTCAACTATGTGCTCCTATATATAGCTGGTTATTGGCGCCTCTCCTCATATATATGTGGCACTAAATTGGTAGTTGCGTCCCTCAAGATCGGATGCTAAACAACCCTCATGCACACAAGTTGGCTCATTAGGCTAGTGGTTCTCATAGTAGACCAATTAATATGTGTTATATCACGGCCAATGGCTCCTCTACTCAAGCATGGCACACTATTATGATCTGGTATGATTTCATTTGGATTTACCCTCATGCATACAAGTTGACTAATTAGGTGTGCCGATACAACTCCCAAATCTTTACACTCCCCTCAATCACAACTAATCAGTTAACAAAGCTGTCTGTCTTAGCTGTTGTGCATCGTTCTGCTTCGTCAGCACATCCATCACTTGATCGTTGGTTGACACGGACCAAATTTCCAAGGCCTTACGAGCCACCCTTAATTTCATCTCATTCACTAATTCGATAGATTTGCAAAGTACGGAATTTGCTTCTTCACTCATCATTTGTCTAGGTTGAGGAGATTTTTGAGTTAAAAACTGAAAGGAGGGAGTATATGAAATTTCATCTCCTTCACTGGCCCATGACGTATTATTGGTTACTCATTGCCAACTGAAGGTATTTGTCCCAAAAACTACCCCCTTCTTATAAAAGAACCTACCATTTTTGTTCTAAAAATTTCTTAAAAACTATCGCTTTTGCATAGTTACCGGTTTAGATAAATTAAACGTGTTTATGAGAGGAGAGACCCACCCATCACGCTGTCATGACTGGATAGTCAACTCCGTTTATTTGGACCAGTGTTGGAACCGCAGCCCTCTTTCTCTCACTCAAGACTAGAGGGAGAAGGAGACGGATACACTGAAGTTTCATCCGGCTGCATACACACCCCGTTTTTTTATTTGAGAGTACCAAGACTCTCGTACTTCATCGCCTGGCCTTTATACTCGAGGTGACATAGCGGCCAAGCATGCATGACTCCCATGCACGCATCACACGGCCACCACTACCGGCCACTAACTCCAGGCCGGCTAACCAGCTAACTACCAACGCATGCACCTGCTAGCCAACTACATGCACGCAATAACCCAGGCATGCACTACTAGCTACGGCCTAAACTCACTCCTTGACCCAAGTGACTCGGCAAGCACCTAACTAGCTGGCTAGTGCACACATGTGCCACACACGCACACACACGCTACGTTGCTGCGTCCCGCACGTCCCGTCCGTCCCGCGCGTCACCGACGCGCCCGACGAACCCGACGAGCCTGACGGCACCAGTGTGTCTCGCCCGTCCCGCGCGCATCCGACGCGCCCGACGAGCCCAACCACACACGTCGTGGCTTATTCCAACACACACCCCCTAAGCCACGACCTAGAGGAGTCTATTGTCGTCGACGTTGTAGCCGCCACCGCCCTGATGTCGCTGCCAAGCCTGCCACCGTGCCGCCGTGCCCTTCGCACGCAGTCCCCACATCCCCGCACTCCCGGCCCGCGCTCCCGCCGAGCACGTATGCGATCTGCGCAACCAGGTCCAGCGCCTCGACGCGGTCCACTCCCGCGGTCCCGACGCGCCCGACGCGTCCGGTGCACACCCATAACACGCACCGGTCGTGCCCGGCTCGCCGCCGCGCTTATTGCCCTGCACAGCTGCGCCCTCAACCGCAGCGCAGCGCCTCCACGGTCGTCGCGCTGAGCCGCCGTGGCCTCTGCGACACCACGCAGGTCCTCCGCGACCTCCTCATCTCCGCGACCGCCGCTGCTCGTCGCGCGCACGGCATCACGCCACACCGCCGTGGACTC
>NW_021313338.1:0-552 GCF_002162155.2 Triticum dicoccoides | reverse complement strand
CCGTCGCTGCCGCCTCGCCCGCCGCCCGTCCCCGTCGCATCGCCCGCCGCCGCCCGTACGCCGCCGCCCCCTGCTCGTACACACACACATACACACACACACACACCCATACACACACATTGTTTTTACTTATTTTCTATTTTCTATTGTTTAGATTAATGTTAGATAAATTACGTAGATAATAATGTTAGAATGTTAATGTTAGCTAGATGAATTATATAGAAAAGATGTTAAATATTAATGTCAATTATAGATGAATTAGCTAGATATTAATTAGGTATATATATGAGATTTGAACTAGTTGAATTAATATAACTAGTTTATTTTTAGTATGAAAATTAATAGAACAAGTTTATTTTTAGTAAGAAAATTTAGGTATATGAGATTTGATGATCTAATCAAAATATTACTATATAGAACTACCTACTTTATTTTAGTAAGAAATTAATAGAACTAGTTTATTTTTAGTAAATGCTTAGTTGAATTAATAGAACTAGTTTATTTAGTTGAATTAATAGAACTAGTAAGTGTTTAATGTTTCATCTATATATG
>NW_021313337.1:0-1717 GCF_002162155.2 Triticum dicoccoides | reverse complement strand
TTATGTTCCGAAGGCGTCTGCACATTGACCCAGATGTCGATATTACCTTCAATATCATTTTCCGGACGAATACCAAAGGTGATAACCATGTCAAGCTCAAATGCATAAGTCTTGCATAGTGTTTGCCAAGTTTTGCATTCAAAATAGGTGTAGGTGTCTGCGTTGTATAATTTTGCGTGAAAAGTATAACCATGCTCGGTGTTCAAGTAAACTCTGTTTACCTCCATAGTAGTTTTCATAGGACTGAAACCTATCTTATCCAAGACAAAAACCCTTGCATGGCAGGGGATACGCTAGTAGAATAGTAAAAAAATAAATTAGAAGTTGAAGCAAATGAAGCAGATGTCATGCTTAATTACGAAAAAAGGCTTGTCGTTGTGACTTACTATATCCATTTCGAAGTTCTCGTTCAGCTTGATGCTGAAGCGCCTATCATCATCTAGGAAGATTCTGTCGCACAGGCCGCGCTCGTCTTTGTAGTATTTGCAAATACCGAAATCCTTTTCGTTGTCGTACATTTCCTATGTTCATAGTTGAAACATTAATTGAAAATCGATCGAAGACGACTACCAGGATACTCAACACACAAATCCGGGGCACTCGATATTATTCTGGCACAAGTAATGCCAAAATTCACGGAAAAATCCGGCATGACCTTTGCTAAAATAGGACATATTGAGCGCCTAAAATTTGCTAGAACGGAAATGAATCAACACTCCGACAAAACATAGGCCACTCAAAGGTGTAACCTACAAACATGACCGGCCACTTGGGCAAGCACATATCCTATTTGAGCAACACAAGATATACATTTCAGAATATCTTATAGGACTCATATTGACATGAGCATTCAATAAGCAAAACCAAATCGTAAAATAAATAAGTATTCAAATTAGCATGCATTCAATAAGCAAAGTAAATCATCTCTTGCGTCCGTACATCATCGAATATTATCACTAATACATCCCGAATAGTATCATACATATGACATCACTAATACAACTAAAACCCTAGCGAACGATGGGTATTAGGGCGGGCGGTGGACACCCAAAGAGAAGGAACCATCACAGGATCATAGCTCCAATGAGATCCCTGGAGAACCTGCCAGGTACTGGAGAATCTGTGCTCCAGCGCAACCAAGTAGTGACGGACGTGCGCGTCCTCCTCACTGACACGGTGACATACCACCTCCGCGGGGTCCTCAAGCCTCTCGACCGTCACTAGCACACGTGACTGCCACCAAAGAAGGTTCGGGTCAATGACGGGCTGACTCCTCACCAAGTTGTGCCCCCCGGTAGTTAGCGCCTCCCAGTACCAGCCTGGCTAAGCCCAGTCCCGGACATGGGCCATCTGGTCAAGCAGGTGTCCTCCGCCGAGTCGACGACGAGGATGCGGGATAGGCATCGTCGAAGTCGATGCGGGAAAATTGCTTTAACTAAAAAAATAACAACAAATGTGACATGTTCAACTAGTTCTATTAATTCAACTAGTTCTTATTAAAAATAAACTTACTATAAATAAAAATAAACTAGTACCTAGTTCTTACTAACTAATTAGTACCTAGGAACTACTACCCTAATTACCATCTAATTTGATGAACCTAGGGGTGGAAAGTGGTAGCGGATAATCCGAAATTTGATGCAATAGATGAACCCTAACTAATTTGATGCAATTAAAATTTGAAGAACTCTAGGCAGAGGTAGGGGAGGGGAGGAGC
>NW_021313336.1:0-1433 GCF_002162155.2 Triticum dicoccoides | reverse complement strand
GTTGCCATGTTTCTAAAGTCCGAACAAGAGCATATAATTCTTTATCATAAGTAGAATAATTCAGACTAGGCCCACTCAATTTTTCAGAAAAGTATGCAACAGGTTTGCCATCTTGTAATAACACACCTCCTAATCCAATTCCACTAGCATCACATTCAAGCTCAAAAGTCTTATTAAAATCAGGAAGTTGGAGTAAAGGAGCATGTGTCAACTTATCTTTCAACACCGTGAAGGCTTCTTCCTGTGCGGTACCCCAAACAAAAGGCACATCCTTCTTTGTAAGCTCGTTGAGAGGTGCAGCAATGGTGCTGAAATCTCTCACAAAACGCCTATAGAATCCAGCGAGGCCAAGAAAACTCCTCACTTGTGTGACCGTTTTGGGCTGCGGCCAACTCTCAATAGCTTCAATCTTGGCTTTGTCAACTTCAATTCCCTGTGGAGTAACAACATAGCCAAGAAAAGATACTCGGTCGGTGCAAAAGGTGCACTTCCCAAGGTTACCAAACAAACGTGCATCACGTAGAGCAATAAAAACAGCACGTAAATGTTCCAAATGTTCTTCCAAAGATCTGCTATAAATCAGTATATCATCAAAATAGACTACCACAAATCGTCCGATGAAAGCACGTAAAACTTCGTTCATTAGTCTCATGAAAGTACTAGGCGCATTAGTTAACCCAAAAGGCATGACTAACCACTCATATAATCCAAACTTAGTTTTAAATGCTGTTTTCCCTTCATCTCCCAATTTCATACGAATTTGATGGTATCCACTACGCAAATCAACTTTGGAGAATATTGTAGAGCCACTCAATTCATCAAGCATATCATCTAGCCTAGGAATAGGATGACGATAACGAATAGTAATATTATTAATGCCTCTACAATCAACACACATACGTGATGTACCATCCTTTTTCGGCACTAGAATAATAGGAACAGCACAAGGACTAAGGGATTCACGTATATAACCTTTGTCGAGAAGCTCTTGTACTTGACGTATAATCTCCTTCGTCTCCTCTGGATTGGTACGGTATGGTGCACGGTTTGGCAGTGAAGCACCGGGAATTAAGTCAATCTGATGCTCAATCCCTCGAATAGGCGGTAATCCCGGTGGCACGTCTTGTGGAAAGACGTCAGCGAACTCCTGCAAAATGTTAGTGACAGCAGGAGGCAAAGAGGAAGGCACGTCCTCGAATGAAAATAATGCCTCTTTGCACACAAAAGCATAGCAAACAGATTTGCTGAAATCTAGCTCATCAATATCAGATTTGGTGGCAAATAAACATGCACTTTTCAATTTAATTTCAGAAGCAACACTAGATGGTTTATTATTAGGCTTCATTTGTTGCTCAAATTCTTTTGCCACAATCTGATTTTCACTCTTATTCGTCTCCTGTTTTGCTTTATTAGCTCTATTAATATCATCTTTC
>NW_021313335.1:0-3477 GCF_002162155.2 Triticum dicoccoides | reverse complement strand
TGGGAGGCGCAGTATTTATAGCGAGCAATGGCACACCTACGTAAGATATGGACTAAGCTGCACTAACTTAACTGCCGGTCCAGTTGCGTTACTGACATGTGGGCCAGACCCCTATTGGGCCCATATGTCAGTGACCGAATGCACCTGCAGTTAAGTAATAGCTACGTGGGCATATTTGTTGGAGTAAATTACGGGGGAGCGAAGGGGTGGAAATATTGCTGGTCACAACGGATTGGACGAGCGTGGGGGGAGGAGAGTCATGTATGCAGATTTTTTCACACGGGGTGGAGTGGTGGGACCGCCGGAGGGAGAAGGAGAGTTTGGCAGGCATATTGTTTCCACACATGGAGAGGAAAAAATTAGAGATGAACGGGCTTCCTGCAAGTATGGGGAACGGTGCATAATAAGTCATCTTGCATGCCGGGCTAGGTATAGTCTCAAGTCATTAAAAACAAACACGCCCCACACATGTTCATATTTCAAGGTGCACTAAATTATTGCATGCGATGATTAAGGCTGGCCATAATGGTGGTATCTTAGCTGGTATCATGCACACGGGAATAGCAAAAATGCTGATGTGGCAAAGAATTAAAGAAGAGTGGGGGGTTAGGGTAACTAGAGTTCATGCATGCATTGGTAAACACATTTTTTTGTGGAGAACGACAACACTAGTTGAGTACTTTTGCAGACTTCAAAAACTATTACACAATGTGTCAACATTCACAATGTCAAATCAATATTTTTACACTCATTATAAAACATAGTTCTTATACTAGTACTAGTTGAGTACTCATTATAATTAGTACTCCCTCCGTCTAGGTGAGCAAGTCATCTTAGATTGTGCACTATGACCAAGGAGGAGGGGAAAATGAGAGATCTTAATGTTTATAATCAGTACTCCCTCCGTCTAGGTGAGCAAGTCGTCTTAGATTGTGCACTGTGACCAAGGAGGAGGGGAAAACGAGAGATATTAATGTTTATTTGCTAATTAATAGCATTGCATGCAATGAACTAACCACTGCATGTCGTGTTTGGTAGTCTCAAGTCATTAAAAGCATGCACACCCACATCTCCTATTGGTTGATATGTCAAGAAACAAGAAACGAGGTAGAAGTTAATGCATCGTGCCTAAGGCTGCTTGTAATGGGTAGTATCATAAGTTAGTATCATGCATATGATACTAGTGTGTGATACTACCTCCCTAATGCATAGTATCATGTACTAGTATCATATATGACTTTATTTATTGCCATGCATGACACATAGTAGCTTTGCATTTATTATGATACGGTATCATGATATGATACTCAACCATCTCTTTTTTCATTTAATGATATGCCACATCATCAAAATTGCCTACTTGGCATGCATGATACTAGTTATGATACTCCCATTACGACCAGCCTAAGTGTTTTGGGAGTATTGTAGATATTGATATTTTTAGTATAAATTTGGTCGTGGGATTTCATTGATGCATGTCAAAGCGTTGACAGGTATGCTATGCGTGACCTAAAGATGAAAGCGTTGAGCATCTCGAAGTTGATCAACATTCTTCAATTGTCAAAGATTAGCTGTTCGGCCAATAAGGTGGCACACTTAATCGCTAAGTATAACTTTGACAATAGATTAGATGGTATTCTATAAATAACGTACCTCCCTGTGTGGTGAATATTGTATCGAATGAGTGTACTGGTGTGGCTGGTTAATTAATATAAGGTGGTGTTCAAAAAGTATAAATTTGGTCAAACACTTTGCAAACGGTTGACGGTGAAAGTGCGTTATATCGACTAGAGGGGGGTGAATAGGCGATTTTTATGAAAGTCTTCAAAACGTGGGAGTTATGAAGACAAACAGTGAAGATTTTGCCTATTACTAAGCAGCGGAAGTTAGATTACACTAGGCAAGCCATGGTCAAGTAAAGCACAAAGACAAACAACTGCAGTGTAATAAGGATCAGGTAGGAAGAAGTTATGAAGCCAAACAGATCATACATTCACATTGTGAAGACAAAAGATAGAGCAAGCATGCAATGGCTTCACAATGAGTAACAGTAAGAAAAAGGAAGTGAAGATGAAACCGGTGACTCGTTGAAGACAATGATGTGTTGGACCAGTTCCAGTTGCTGTGACAACTGTACGTCTGGTTGGAGCGGCTAGGTATTTAAACCTTAGGACACACAGTCCCGGACACCCAGTCCTGAACACGTAGCTCAGGACACCAAGTCCTCACCGTATTCTCCTTGAGCTAAGGTCACATAGTCCTCGCCCAATCGCTCTGGTAAGTCTTCAAGGTAGACTCTCAAACCTTCACAGACTTCGTTCACTGGCAATCCACAATGTCTCTTGGATGCTCTGAACGCGACGCCTAACCGTCTGGAGGATTCACAATCCTCAAGTGTAATAAGTCTTCAGATCACACAGACAAGAAGACTTAAGTGATGCCCAATGTTCTCTGGCTCTGGGTGGTCAGGGCTTTTCTCCTCGCTAGGAATTTTCTCTCAAAGGCTTCGAGGTGGGTTGCTCTCAAACGACAAAAGCCGTGCACTGAAATCTGAGCAGCCAACCGTTTATAGTTGTAGAGGGTGGGCTATTTATAGCCACTTGGCAACCCGACCTGATTTGTCCGAAATGACCCTGGGTCACTAAGGAACTGACACGTGTCTCAACGGTCAGATTTCAAACTCTCATGGCAACTTTACTTGGGCTACAAGCAAAGCTGACTTGTCCGGCTCTGGACAAGATTCGCTCTCATTGTCTTCACTCGAAGACATTGGTTTCTGGTTTAGGCATCACTTCAGTCATTCTGACTGGTTCTCCTGGACCCCACTTAACAGTACGGTGGTTCCTATGACTCAACACAAAAGAAAAAGAACTACGAAAGATCTAAGTCTTCGAGCTCCATAGGCTTCATAACGTGTCTTCTTTTGTCATAGTCTTCAATGTGAATATCTCCATATACCACCTTTGTCTTCAATGTCTTCACACATTTTTAGGGGTCATCTCTAGTAGTAAAACCGAATCAATGAGGGACTTCTACCTGTGTTATCCTGCAATTCTCACAAACACATTAGTCCCTCAACTAGGTTGGTCGTCAATACTCCAAAACCAACTAGGGGTGGCACTAGATGCACTTACAGACGGGAGTAAAAAAGGACCAGAGGGAGTATCATGCATGCGGAGTAGGCAAAAAAATTGCTTGTCTAAAAAAGGCAAAAAGATTGCTCATTTATAGCCGGTCGAAGTCTCAAAGGGCGCGACCGCGCGAGGGAGGCGAAGGTCGTGGGAGGTGCGACGTTTGACGGAATTAAGTGAAGTTACATCCACACGCCGGCATGGCGTGCAAACAGGCAGAAGCTATACCGTTAGGCCTACGATATGGGTCTAGTACACATGACATCTAGTGGGTCCCGCATAGTTCTCGAGAACTCTTTGGGGGCTTGCAGCCGTTTATCCACCGGGCAAGCCAGCAACCCCACGC
>NW_021313334.1:0-3477 GCF_002162155.2 Triticum dicoccoides | reverse complement strand
TGGGAGGCGCAGTATTTATAGCGAGCAATGGCACACCTACGTAAGATATGGACTAAGCTGCACTAACTTAACTGCCGGTCCAGTTGCGTTACTGACATGTGGGCCAGACCCCTATTGGGCCCATATGTCAGTGACCGAATGCACCTGCAGTTAAGTAATAGCTACGTGGGCATATTTGTTGGAGTAAATTACGGGGGAGCGAAGGGGTGGAAATATTGCTGGTCACAACGGATTGGACGAGCGTGGGGGGAGGAGAGTCATGTATGCAGATTTTTTCACACGGGGTGGAGTGGTGGGACCGCCGGAGGGAGAAGGAGAGTTTGGCAGGCATATTGTTTCCACACATGGAGAGGAAAAAATTAGAGATGAACGGGCTTCCTGCAAGTATGGGGAACGGTGCATAATAAGTCATCTTGCATGCCGGGCTAGGTATAGTCTCAAGTCATTAAAAACAAACACGCCCCACACATGTTCATATTTCAAGGTGCACTAAATTATTGCATGCGATGATTAAGGCTGGCCATAATGGTGGTATCTTAGCTGGTATCATGCACACGGGAATAGCAAAAATGCTGATGTGGCAAAGAATTAAAGAAGAGTGGGGGGTTAGGGTAACTAGAGTTCATGCATGCATTGGTAAACACATTTTTTTGTGGAGAACGACAACACTAGTTGAGTACTTTTGCAGACTTCAAAAACTATTACACAATGTGTCAACATTCACAATGTCAAATCAATATTTTTACACTCATTATAAAACATAGTTCTTATACTAGTACTAGTTGAGTACTCATTATAATTAGTACTCCCTCCGTCTAGGTGAGCAAGTCATCTTAGATTGTGCACTATGACCAAGGAGGAGGGGAAAATGAGAGATCTTAATGTTTATAATCAGTACTCCCTCCGTCTAGGTGAGCAAGTCGTCTTAGATTGTGCACTGTGACCAAGGAGGAGGGGAAAACGAGAGATATTAATGTTTATTTGCTAATTAATAGCATTGCATGCAATGAACTAACCACTGCATGTCGTGTTTGGTAGTCTCAAGTCATTAAAAGCATGCACACCCACATCTCCTATTGGTTGATATGTCAAGAAACAAGAAACGAGGTAGAAGTTAATGCATCGTGCCTAAGGCTGCTTGTAATGGGTAGTATCATAAGTTAGTATCATGCATATGATACTAGTGTGTGATACTACCTCCCTAATGCATAGTATCATGTACTAGTATCATATATGACTTTATTTATTGCCATGCATGACACATAGTAGCTTTGCATTTATTATGATACGGTATCATGATATGATACTCAACCATCTCTTTTTTCATTTAATGATATGCCACATCATCAAAATTGCCTACTTGGCATGCATGATACTAGTTATGATACTCCCATTACGACCAGCCTAAGTGTTTTGGGAGTATTGTAGATATTGATATTTTTAGTATAAATTTGGTCGTGGGATTTCATTGATGCATGTCAAAGCGTTGACAGGTATGCTATGCGTGACCTAAAGATGAAAGCGTTGAGCATCTCGAAGTTGATCAACATTCTTCAATTGTCAAAGATTAGCTGTTCGGCCAATAAGGTGGCACACTTAATCGCTAAGTATAACTTTGACAATAGATTAGATGGTATTCTATAAATAACGTACCTCCCTGTGTGGTGAATATTGTATCGAATGAGTGTACTGGTGTGGCTGGTTAATTAATATAAGGTGGTGTTCAAAAAGTATAAATTTGGTCAAACACTTTGCAAACGGTTGACGGTGAAAGTGCGTTATATCGACTAGAGGGGGGTGAATAGGCGATTTTTATGAAAGTCTTCAAAATGTGGGAGTTATGAAGACAAACAGTGAAGATTTTGCCTATTACTAAGCAGCGGAAGTTAGATTACACTAGGCAAGCCATGGTCAAGTAAAGCACAAAGACAAACAACTGCAGTGTAATAAGGATCAGGTAGGAAGAAGTTATGAAGCCAAACAGATCATACATTCACGTTGTGAAGACAAAAGATAGAGCAAGCATGCAATGGCTTCACAATGAGTAACAGTAAGAAAAAGGAAGTGAAGATGAAACCGGTGACTCGTTGAAGACAATGATGTGTTGGACCAGTTCCAGTTGCTGTGACAACTGTACGTCTGGTTGGAGCGGCTAGGTATTTAAACCTTAGGACACACAGTCCCGGACACCCAGTCCTGAACACGCAGCTCAGGACACCAAGTCCTCACCGTATTCTCCTTGAGCTAAGGTCACATAGTCCTCGCCCAATCGCTCTGGTAAGTCTTCAAGGTAGACTCTCAAACCTTCACAGACTTCGTTCACTGGCAATCCACAATGTCTCTTGGATGCTCTGAACGCGACGCCTAACCGTCTGGAGGATTCACAATCCTCAAGTGTAATAAGTCTTCAGATCACACAGACAAGAAGACTTAAGTGATGCCCAATGTTCTCTGGCTCTGGGTGGTCAGGGCTTTTCTCCTCGCTAGGAATTTTCTCTCAAAGGCTTCGAGGTGGGTTGCTCTCAAACGACAAAAGCCGTGCACTGAAATCTGAGCAGCCAACCGTTTATAGTTGTAGAGGGTGGGCTATTTATAGCCACTTGGCAACCCGACCTGATTTGTCCGAAATGACCCTGGGTCACTAAGGAACTGACACGTGTCTCAACGGTCAGATTTCAAACTCTCATGGCAACTTTACTTGGGCTACAAGCAAAGCTGACTTGTCCGGCTCTGGACAAGATTCGCTCTCATTGTCTTCACTCGAAGACATTGGTTTCTGGTTTAGGCATCACTTCAGTCATTCTGACTGGTTCTCCTGGACCCCACTTAACAGTACGGTGGTTCCTATGACTCAACACAAAAGAAAAAGAACTACGAAAGATCTAAGTCTTCGAGCTCCATAGGCTTCATAACGTGTCTTCTTTTGTCATAGTCTTCAATGTGAATATCTCCATATACCACCTTTGTCTTCAATGTCTTCACACATTTTTAGGGGTCATCTCTAGTAGTAAAACCGAATCAATGAGGGACTTCTACCTGTGTTATCCTGCAATTCTCACAAACACATTAGTCCCTCAACTAGGTTGGTCGTCAATACTCCAAAACCAACTAGGGGTGGCACTAGATGCACTTACAGACGGGAGTAAAAAAGGACCAGAGGGAGTATCATGCATGCGGAGTAGGCAAAAAAATTGCTTGTCTAAAAAAGGCAAAAAGATTGCTCATTTATAGCCGGTCGAAGTCTCAAAGGGCGCGACCGCGCGAGGGAGGCGAAGGTCGTGGGAGGTGCGACGTTTGACGGAATTAAGTGAAGTTACATCCACACGCCGGCATGGCGTGCAAACAGGCAGAAGCTATACCGTTAGGCCTACGATATGGGTCTAGTACACATGACATCTAGTGGGTCCCGCATAGTTCTCGAGAACTCTTTGGGGGCTTGCAGCCGTTTATCCACCGGGCAAGCCAGCAACCCCACGC
>NW_021313333.1:0-8462 GCF_002162155.2 Triticum dicoccoides | reverse complement strand
TAACTTGCACACCTTTCCTTCCTGACCAGGTACTACAAAACCACCTGGCTGATCCATGTAAATTTCCTCCTTCAACTCTCCATTGAGGAAAGTCGTCTTAACGTCCATTTGATGAACGAGAAGACCATGTGAGGCAGCCAGTGATAGTAGCACCCGAATTATGGTCAGTCTAGCCACGGGTGAGTAAGTATCAAAGAAGTCTTCACCTTCTTTCTGGGTATAACCCTTCGCCACAAGCCATGCCTTGTACTTTTCAATCGTACCATCAGGTCTAAACTTCTTCTTGAACACCCACTTACATCCTACAGGTTTGCACCCATAAGGACGGTCAGTGATCTCCCAGGTACCGTTAGCTAAGATGGAATCCATCTCGCTACGTACAGCTTCCTTCCAGTAGTCAGCATAAGGAGATGCATAGGCTTCTGAAATAGTCCTGGGTGTGTCATCCACGAGGTACACAATGAAATCATCACCAAAAGACTTTGCAGTCCTCTGTCTCTTACTCCTCACCCACTTTTTAGGTTTTGGGTTTTTGTTATTCTGAGTACTCAGCACACACACGTGTATTCATGGGACCGGTAGAAAAAACGGCCCAAACAAAACAAAAAATCAGAAGGCTGTTAGTTAGACACTCCCTTTTTCTTGTTGGAAATATGAGCAAATTACTACGAGATTTAATCCAAATAAACAGAAGATAAATCATGACCACAGCAGCAGAGATTAAACTAATCATGCGAACTAGCATAGCAGATGAACATATCACATCCAGGGCACATACTAGAAGCATGCATTCTACCACGATCTCGAACAGGAATGATAGAATCACATACGGTGCAGCGGGTGCAGCACCGCCGGTGTTGACGTTGTCGCCCATGTCGTCGAGGACGAGGTTGCCGAGGTCGGGGAAGAAGTCGTCGTTGCCAGCAGTCGCGCGAGTGCACTCCCCAAAAACCTGATCGCCCCTCTCCCGTACAGGATCACGAGAGGCGGGTTCCGGAGGCCTGTTGTCCCTTCTCGCGATGCAGGCCGGAAGGAGGGATGGAGAAGACTTGCTTGGCGGCGCAATGATCTGCAACGGTGGTGAGAAACCGTACGAAGCGGCGGCGGCTAGGGTAGATGTCTGCCTGACTATATAGTGCGGGCCGGGTAGGTCGTGGGAGTAAACCCCACGTCCGAGTCGTCACGATCCAAAAGAATCAGAAACGGTTCAGTAATTAACGCGTCTGTTAATTATTAATTAATGACTCATTAATTTTTTCATGCAGCAAAAATATAGACAACGTGCATAGCTCTGTCCTCGGCTCGGCTCAATCCCGCAACCCGCGGCGCGGCGCGTCGGGACGTGGCGAGGCGAGCGAGGAGGTGGAGCGCACGTGTAGGTCTCCTCTTCTCATGCTCATACAAGTGGTAGAAGAGCTCACCTTATAAAGAGGTGCAACTCTCTCTCAACTTCCAGGGTGGGACTAAATTTTAACCTCACTCACTCCACTCACATGTGTGCATGAATGGGCCAAGAGAATTTCAGAATTTTAGTTGGGCTTTGGGCCAAAGGCCTACTAGCAAAATTCCAACACTTCTATCCAAAGTTGACGAATCCATTTGCAAGCAAAAGCTCAACCAAAGTTTTGGCAACCAATTTTTTGATAGGGTAATCCTAGGCACAAACCAAATGGACCCTGCCTCTATATGTCGATTCTCAAGTGGTGGGCTCCAATAGTAGCTAAAAAGGAGAAGAAACTGATCAAGTGATCCCAACCTAAAAACAAGTGATCGACTTCCATGAATAGATGTCTCGCTCTTCCAAAACGAAAAAAAAAATGAAGCACCGCCGGCAGTAGCAGTAGCAGCTCAATCGTTGTGCTCGATGATCTTGCATTGTTTAGGCGGGAAGTTGTCCTTCGACAGGAGCGACTCGACGAGCCGCTGCAGCCGCGCAGCTCCTGGGCCAGAATGCAGGAGTGTCGTGTCCCCGATGGCCGAGCAATGATCATCGCTGCCGCCTCCACCAACATTTCTTGTGCACCAGCCGCCTGGGATGACCATGCCGGGCTGCCGTGACAGGAGTTCCACGTCAATCTTAGCGAGCACAGGGTCGTTAGGGTCTCGGTTGAACTTGCGCGCGAAGGGGGCGTCACTGCGGAGCATCCTACCCCAGTGAGTGGCGTTGATGAGCTCCGGATGCTGCCCCAGGGGCTCGCCCCAGGAGATGTAGTGCATGTCGTGGTTCACGGTGGTGTTCTGGAACTCGTCGGCATTGCAGGCCACAGTCTGGAAGTAACCCTCCGGGGAGGAGACAAAGTTGCCGTAGTAGAGGAGGAGGGTGCGCGGGAGGTTGTCCCACCCCCCGATCAGGTACTCCACGAAGGGCCGCGACAACACCGTCCAAGCAGAACCTGGTTATTATCAAACAAAACTATCAACAACTACAATAATACTACATAGATATATAATATAAAAATATATTTTATAGACTTCGTTATATTTCAGTCGATGCTAATATTCCTTTGATCTTGGAGGGAGATTCGCATAAATTTTTTTTTTCTTCTCATATACTATATCACTTGACTGAGACTTGACTAAGTCTCAGTCTATAAAGACCTAACCACACTCTTTATTTAATAATACTAATTTGATATTTGTGGTTGTTGATAAATTTTTCCAAACTTTGTATGGTTTGATTTGGGACAAAATTTATATGCATTCGATTCAAATAGAAAGGGAGTAGTATACTAGCTCGAGTCTTGGCTCCGCCAGGGCACCATGCTAGTTGGTCTATACCTACTATTAAAAGAAATTGGTATTCTTGGTTCGGTTTAGTCCTTTTTTTTGTTTGAGTGCACGCTAATGTTTCGTAATGTTGGCTCGTACACAGACTAAGCGATCTGGGCCAGGTACTTATACATTGATGGGCCTTTTATGGGCTTTCATACAGACCGCGAAAAATAATTGGGTCAAAATAAATGAACATTGTGGGAATTGATCACATGACCTCCTGTCTCGATCTTCGACGTAACAACCAACGGCCAATGTGCCATTCACATTTACTAATCCCAACTCGCTCTGGCCAGGTACTTGTACGTTGATGGGCCTTTTATGGGCTTTCATAAAGACTGCGAAAAATAATTGGGTCAAAATAAATGAACATTGTGGTAATTGATCACATGACCTCCCATGTGGATCTTCGTTGAAACAACCAACGACCTATGCGCCATTCACATTTACTAATCCCAACTCGCTGGCCAGGTATTTGTACGTTGATGGGCCTTTTATGGGCTTCCATAGAGACCGTGAAAAATAATGGGGTCGAAATAAATGAACATTGTGGGAGTTGATCACATGACCTCCTGTCTGGATCTTCGATTTAACAACAAACAACCTATGCGCCATTCACATTTACTAATCCCAACTCGCTCTAAATATACGAGTGGCAGTCCTCGTGTTTAGGTCGAGCTAATTAAGTGAATGAGCTAATTAAAGGATGGACTGTGGGCTTAAATATAATATTTAAACGGATGTGGCTAATTAAGAAAAGTATTATGCGTAAACCGGTGGAATAATTAAAACAAAGATTGTGGTCTTAAAAATAGAATATTCAAATAGATGAGCCTAATTAAAGGAAGGACTTGAGGTAAAAATGTAGAATAATTAAAAGGAAAGATCTGTAGACTTCAATGTATTGGGGCTACTAAATTAGAAAAGGAAGGATTTGATTCCTGACTAAAACGGGTGAGGACGGCATGGTAATTAAAGAAAAAGATTATACTTAAATGGAATTAGTGAGAGATTATACCCGGTAAAGAAAATATAACACGGCCAAATTGCATCGTATTGTTTTATGTTTATATTTTATAGAAAAATGCTGCGTTGCAACGCATGGGCATATGTGCTAGTAGTACACTAATTAATTTTGGATTCGCAGAGGGAGAAGTGCCGTCCATCTTCCCACTACGAGGCACGAGCAGATTAGTTGGAGGCCGGCTCCTGAAAAATGATACTAACAGCCGGCTACTCTAACGACCTTTGTCCGTAGGTACTCGATCGTGCATATAATAATGAGATGGTGCTTTGCTTAGGCGTCGCACAGACGACGTGGCCTGCGACGCATCTGCACGTATGCGAACGTGTGTGCTTTCAACTGAGATCTGAATTGCATCGACCTAATGTCAATGAGATGGTGATGGCTGACCACGAACTTTTATTTATTTTTTTGACAAAGAAAAAAGAAGAAGGAGATGCCGTCCTCTTGCATAGAATAATTGATGCATGCATGAGCAAGTATTGAAGTTCTTGAGCAATTAGGAGCTTGGATCAGCCAAGGACAGAAACGATGGACGATCATGCAACCTCATGCAGCAGCGCGCATGAATGATACGTACCGGTGAAGAGCGTGAAGGCGGTGGGCAGCTCCCGCTTCTCGGTCTCGGTGTTCATCCACATGAGATCGCGCTTCGTCTTCAGGTACAGCCCCGGGTCGACCACCAACGGCTTCGCCCTCGCATGCCTGCCATGGCAACAACGTCCGTCAATGCTACAGCACTCAGCCGTTCACGTCAATGCTACCTTAACGATCGAGAACACGTACGCTTTCCAGCCCATGTCGCTCGTGTGCTCGATGAAGTTCAGGTCGCGCGGCAGCCGCGAGAACACGTCCATCAGATCTGAAGCGGTTGACAATGCCATGGTGAACGAGATCATCAGCAGTAGAATTCAGCAGGAATGGAAACAGTCGTGTATTGCGCCATGGTCCCATTGCCATGCAATGTAAGGCAGGCCAATGGAGATGGATATGTATGCACTGACCGTCCTGCGTAACGAGCGGGTAGTCGGAGGCGGAGAGGTTGATGAACCAGTCCCAGTCGGCGGGGCCGGGGCCATGCAGGAAGGCGGCGGCGGCGTGCAGCGTGGTGGTGACCATGGTGATGCCCCGGTAGGTAACCAGGTTGGCCTTCTCGACCACGCGCACGTTGCCGGCCGCGGCGAGGACCGGGTGCGCGGCCACGAAGGCCGCCAGCTCCGCGCGGTCCGAGTCGGGCGCCTCCGCGTCCAGGTGGAGGATGTAGCGGTTCCGCGGGTGGTAGAGCGCGAGCAGGCAGCGGCGCAGCCTTGCCGCGTCGCCCTTCGAGCCGGAGACGAGGTAGGCGAAGCGCGGTGGCGACGGCCGCTGGGTGGCCGCGGAGTACCGCTGGAGGAAGAGTGAGGCGGAGGGGAGCGCGGCCTGGGACGCCGCGAGGAGGAACACCGTGAAGATGCCCCCGAAGACGACGGAGAGCAGGACCCGCAGGTCGATGCCGGCCCAGGAGGAGGAGCGGCCGCGCGGCGAGGAGGTTGGGGTGCCGATGTCGATGTCCATGGTGGCAAAGCATGGCTGCGACTCGGCAGGCTGGTGTTTGATGGGCGACAGACCGGCGGCAACCATGGCGGCAAAGCACGCAGGATACGTTGTGACCGGTGAGCTGCCAGAAATTTAGTTTTGTAGCTGCTGGATGTGCAACGAACAAAGCAAACCACCGGCGGACTTGTGCCTCGCTCGGTCGTCGGATAAAATATCATATCCAGCTGAGGACTTGACCCCACGGAATGAATGAGAGCTTAATTAGAAATCTGAGATGAGCGTTGATCGGACATGCAATCATGGGCAGTGGCACGTCGAGATAGACACGTCGGTGTCGGTGGCTCGGTCGTTGTACGTGGTCAGGAAGATCCGGATCACTACGGAACAATGTACCTTAGCAACAATTTACCCAGGTTCAGGTCCTCACCCCCTTGCGGCGGGTGATAGGCATGCTTCTTCTTTTCTTGGATTATATTTTGTGTTATAGAGTATAATTGCAAAAATATGGAAGATAAGATTGATAAAACTCGTAGTAGTTGGCAGGGGAGAGGCTCCTGATCATTAGTGGAAGACTTATACTTATTAATCTTGTTTATCTCATATCCCAAAATTTACGATGTACTTTTATGGCCTCTGCGTTGGAGTGAAACAAAATGGATTTCTTTACAGCTGAAGATGTTATGGCAAAAAGATGTAGACGAACGAAAGATATCACGTAGTTAAGTGGCCAGTTCTATGTGTGTGTTGCGGCTTCTCTTCATTCCAACCCTCTCTCTCTCTGTGTGTGTGTGTGTGTGTGTGGTTGCAACGAAGAACCAAACTGATAATTAAAAAACTATTATCCCCAGTATTCCCATGCTATGCAGAAGTTGAAAAGCTTGTGAAAACAAATGAATTATGAGGCAAATTTGACCTACACTACCAGAATTTCAACATGAGTCATATGAACCACATTGTAAAAAAAAACTAAATAACTAGTATTGAATTAGGCCAGGGCTAGCTATGCAGCTACACTGGAGAAAAAACCATCCTAAAAAAGAGTTTCGCCCATGAAGCATGATGAATGTGCTCTCTGTTTGCAGAAGTTGGACTAAACATATAGATATAGGTAGGTGATAGGACAAAAAAAAGGTGAGGCAATTGGCTCTTTTAAGATGAAGACTGGCTCTATTCCTGCGTAACAATTTTGGTGATTTTTGCTTACTGTTCCTTTCCATGATAGCCATCCATCATTATAATGGATAGTTCCCCTGTCCTTAATGCAAAGACAGTAAAAAGGATTATTTCCACATGCACACCAAGGTGCATATTTTATACCTTTTTTCCTTTGCGATCAATCTTATATGTTTGCATCATTCATATCAAAATTATATCTTCCTTGCACCACGAAGTCATTATTAGTTTAAATTGCAAAACTGATGGATAGAACTGGACGATAGAGGGCCTTGGATGGAGCACGTACGTACCATGTTTCGGAAACTCCGCGGAACAGCGAGATTGGAAGGTTTGGGCACAGATGCAACCGATGCCTCACTGGAGGAGTTTGTCAGAGTTGATTGTGGTCATCCATTGTCCCATGCCTCGATCTTGTTGAGTCACCACAGCTACCTATTCTCCTATTCGTATCTATTCCATCCTGTAGCCATGCAAATCACAGCAGAACAATGTAACGTCAATGATTTAATTATCATGGCACAGAGAGAGTCAGATCGACCCAATCTATCGACGCATGCATGTGTCACGAAGATGAATCCAGCAAGGGTACTTACCTTAACTCCGCCGCAGCGGGATCTATCTGCCCAAGCACAGTAGTTGTCGCTGCTGGTCGCTCCATGCTCATCCTGTCCACTCCGCCGGTCGCCCCTCCTAGCCTCCAGGATCACAACTCTCTAGAAGTAATCTGCCAAGATCAAATTTCAACGCGTGCATGAAGCCGCACGTCGGCCCTGGCGCTGCCATGGATGGGGTGGTCTGGCTCCTTGTTGATCCCGCCCAGCATGTACAGCGCGTCATGACCTAGAGCTCGCAGCGACCAGTGTGTCAATTCCAACACACGCGAAGCCAGCGAGAGCGCCCCACACTACCAGCGAGAGCAAACGCGGTCCTAGTTAGGAACGTTGGATGAGGCTTGCAAAGAAACAGAGAGGAGAAACATTTTCCGTGGCTGAGCTGATGTGATTGTCTCCATGAGAATCTCAGCTTGTCCAGCGCTCTTGTATGAGCAGCCGGTAGATAGCAGCGTAGACCCACGACATGCTCCAGGAGAGAACATGGAAGATCACAAAGCCATGGATGTCAACGGGAGGCAGCGAATCGGATGCACAACTCGAACGATGATCTGCAGAAGCGCAGCACCCTAGCCTACGCCATCAAACCCGACAGGTGATAGCGCACCGAATGCAGCATGTCCTGTGAGGAGGACTATAGACCGGCAATCTATCGTAGCAGTGCCGCAATCCGATCTTATTTGGGGTTTCCATGGGGGACCTCGAGTCCTTTCTATAGGCGCCTTTGGCTTGTGGAACCAGTAAAGAGTCCATGTTGGGAACCACAGTCGCTTGCTTGACCAGAGTCATGTCAAAGTAAGAGTTCCTTGCGATCCTAGTGAGGAAGGACAGGATCAAAGGCTGCATGGGCATTTCTTTTCCGGTGATCCGGGCTGATTATTTTCGTTTTTCCAAAAACCTACCGTGCAGAAAAACACTATCGTGCAAGCCTACGAACAGCGGCTAGACACAGACAAAAGGCCCAAGTAGAGGAACACACGCCCAACTGAGATAGGAACACAATGGACGACCAGGCATATAGAGAAACCTTCCTCCTTTTAAATCTCAACTGTGAATCTTTCTGGCTAACATAAAATTAACAGATATAAACAGGTAATGGGTGGAGAACTAAGAATTCTTCCTTCCTTTAATATTAGGTATAGATATAGAATAAATATATATATATATATATATATATATATATATATATATATATATATAGATGTGATGGATACATCCTTGGAGTAGCATGAGACATTGGATATCGGTAGTTGGATGGCTCAGGTCAGTTGGATTCGTGAAATTCGTGTTTTTTATAAATTAGTAATAATAGACTAATTAACAGAAGATTACTTTAACACGGA
>NW_021313332.1:0-1222 GCF_002162155.2 Triticum dicoccoides | reverse complement strand
TCCCAGAAACGCCGGATTTGGGTTCCAAACTCCGCTCTTCCTTCCGGTTATACACCGAGGCCGTCTTATGTGGTGCCTTCCCCAGCTCAGTCGTATGTTCCACCCAGGCCTACTGGTAGACCGCTTGTTAGTGCGGGTCCCCGTCCAACCTCAGGGACTTGCTTCACATGCGGGAAGTCAGGACACTATGCACGTGACTGCTCTCAGACTAGTTATGCTCCACCCCAGCCCGAGAAGACTGTTGGCTGCGTTAAGCCATCACGCAAGATGATCAGTGCCAAGTCAGTTTCCACTGAACGTGGACGTGTGCATCACGTCTCAGCTAAAGACGCTCATGATGATCCGGATGTCGTTCTTGGTACACTCCTTGTCAATTGTCACCCAGCATCAGTTCTATTCGATACTGGAGCATCTCACTCCTTCATTTCTGAAGGCTATGCTCGTTTGCACGACATGTCATTTTGTGATATGCCAACTCCGCTTGAAATCCAACCCCAGGGTCTAGATGGCAGACCACCAGAATCAGCCATGGTAATGAAATCCTTGTTGATAGACTTGTATTCCTTGCATCATTTGTAGCCCTCAAGTCTTCAGATATTAACATCATCTTGGGTATGGACTGGATGACAGCTCATCATGCCAAGATTGATTGTTACACAAGATCTGTTCAGCTTACACACCCGTCTGGCAAGATAGTCACCGTCTCCACTAGAGTTGCAGAGCGTCAGCTCTATTCTCTTAATGCCAGCCCTCTTCCAAACCTTGAAGATATCCCGGTAGTCCGTGACTTTCCTGATGTCTTTCCAGAGGAACTGCCAGGTGTTCCACCTGACAGAGATGTAGAGTTCGTCATAGATCTTATCCCAGGAACAGCTCCAATCTCCCGGAGACCTTACAAGATGGCACCCTTAGAACTAGCCGAGCTTAAGAAACAACTCGATGAGTCCTTGCAAAAGGGTTTCATCCGTCCTAGTTCTTCTCCTTGGGCTTGCCCCGTCCTCTTTGTCAAGAAGAAAGACGGTACGGACCGGATGGTCGTTGATTATCGTCCCGTTAATTTGGTCACGATCAAGAACAAGTATCCGCTCCCCAGGATCAACGACCTGTATGATCAGCTCGCTGGATCCTCAGTCTTCTCCAAGATGGATTTAAGGTTAGGATACCACCAAATCAAAATCAGAAACGGGGACATTCCCAAGACAGCTTTTGTCACTCGTTATGG
>NW_021313331.1:0-1843 GCF_002162155.2 Triticum dicoccoides | reverse complement strand
ACGAATATATACCTGAGGTCGACCTGCTGGTGGCGGTACAGGTGGCTGCACGTAGTGTTGATTTTGATCAACCTCATCCTCATAATCTCCCACATAATCATCCTCCTCCGCATCAGCAGCAGGAGCCACAGAAGTATCAACAGCAGCACCAACAGTTTGGCCAAACGCAAGAGGAACACGGCTTGCTCGGCGGAGGTCTGCTTCGCGACGTGGAGGTAGTCGTTGTTGTTGTTGTTGGAGAGGTGCGTTAGGTGCAGCGGGTGGTGGTGGTGGAAGACGCGCGAGCAATTCATTAAACTTGTTATCGAGCTTTGTTTCGAACGTCTTCTCAAGGCCAGCGATCTTCTCCATGGCCTCTTCAAAATTGTTCAGCACATCTTGCACCTGTTCAGTCATCATTTGCTGAAACTTATCATGAAGCTCCTTGTTCGATAAATTCTCCCAGTCAATCTCGTCGGCTTGTGATCCTCGCATGGTTAGCAGCAATAGAAACACACAAGAATATGATCCTACAGACTACGAACAAGTGGTGGTGGTGGGTGTCACAAATCCGTCAAGCAAATCTCAAATTCTTACCAGTTCTTACCCAGCAGCAGGCGGTGATCGGCAACCATTGTAGTCAAAAACTCTCAAAGCTTGGATAGAGCGATTACCAGGGAGAGTCAAACGCACGACGTAGATGTATGTGGAGCTGGGAAGGCTTATAATATGGTAGCAAAAAGGGTCAGCAATAATCAATTCAGAGATGCAAAGTTGAATAAACGCTCAACGACGGTACTGTGCTGGTCCTAGGCTAGACTGTACGAGAGACGCGAGCCTAGAACACTAACAAAATCACGGCGCGGCACGTAAACAAGGGAAAAGCACACTCTGAAATTTTTTTTCGCTCCTTTTTTTTTGCGCTCTTTTTTTTTGCGCTGCTTTTTTTTTTTGCGAAAAATCACTATAATGGCGAGTGTCTCAAAACTCTTCCTAGCTCAAACTGACAGGATGGGCACGAAATTTTTTCGACCAATTTTTTTTTTTTCGACTGCCCGGACCCAAAAACTGGAAATGGGTCAAAAAAAACTTCCTATAATGGCACCTGTCTCAAAACACTCAGAAACACCTAAAAATAGGATAGCCAGAAATTTTTTCGAAAAATGCGTTTTCGAAAAATTTTGGGCCTAAACGGAGCGTGGCTACCCGACTCTTTTTTTTTTCCGAAACCTACTCCGGCAAGGAAACACAAATCGGAATCTAGATGGATCCCGAAAACAAACCTAATAAGCAAAGAACTCGGATTGGTGGTGGATATATGGTGGTGGTATATGGCAGCGGTGGTGGTAGCGGTGGTAGTATATGGATATGGATCGGTGGTGGTATATGGACACGGATTGGTGGTGGTATATGGATACGGATTCGGTGCGGTGGTGGTACATGGCAGGGGCGATGATGATGGTGCGGCGGCGGCGTGACAACTTATGACCAGAACTCGAAACTCTACAAGACTAGACTCTAAGACCAGCAACTAGACACGACGATGCAACCGCAAATTCAACAAAGCAAAACCCTAAAAAGATTATGCAAGGCTCAGATTGGTTCGGATATGATGAACTAACCCTAATTTTTTTTTTGTGGCTTTTTCGTGGACTATAGGTATGAAGAACAGACTCGATCTAAACTACGAAAAACTGTAAAATCTCACCGAGCAACCTGGAAATCTGATACCACTTGATAGAGGCAAAGGTGTCCCGTCTTTCGATGAGATGGTGGATTTCGCTTTGGTGGAAGTCGACTTTGACGATCCGACTACGAACGTGCGAGGACGTCGCGCCTTAGCAATCGCTAAACCAACTCCGAG
>NW_021313330.1:0-1253 GCF_002162155.2 Triticum dicoccoides | reverse complement strand
CCGGCATGACACCATGATCTCCATCATCGTGCCTCCATGAAGTTTCTCGCCAACTATTACTTCTACTACTATGGCTAACACGTTTAGCAATAAAGTAAAGTAATTTACATGGCGTTTCTCAATGACACGCAGGTCATACAAAAATAAAGACAACTCCTATGGCTCCTGCCGGTTGTCATACTCATCGACATGCAAGTCGTGATTCCTATTACAAGAACATGATCAATCTCATACACCACATATATCATTCATCATTCATCACAACCTTTGGCCATATCACATCACAAAACACTTGCTGCAAAAACAAGTTAGACGTCCTCTAATTGTTGTTGGAAGTTTTTACATGGCTGCTATAGGTTTCTAGCAAGAACGTTTCTTACCTACGCCAAAACCACAACGTGAATTGCCAATTTATATTTACCCTTCATAAGGACCTTGTTCATCGAATCTGATCCGACTAAAGTGGGAGAGACAGACACCCGCCAGCCACCTTATGCAACTAGCGCATGTCAGTTGGTGGAACCGGTCTCACGTAAGCGTACGTGTAAGGTTGGTCCGGGTCGCTTCATCCCACGATGCCACTGAGTCAAGATAAGACTAGTAACGGCAAGCAAATTGACAATATCAACGCCCACAACTACTTTGTGTTCTACTCATGCATAGTAACTACGCATAGACCTAGCTCTGATACCACTGTTGGGGAACGTTGCAGAAAACAAAAAATTTTGCTACGTTTCACCAAGATCAATCTATGGAGTCAACTAGCAACAAGAGGAGAGTGCATCTACATACCCTTGTAGATTGCGAGCAGAAGCGTTCAAGAGAACGGGGATGATGGAGTCGTACTCGCCGTGATCCAAATCACCGATGCCCAAGTGCCGAACGGAAGGCACCTCCGCGTTCAACACACGTACGGAGCGGATGACGTCTCCTCCTCCTTGATCCAGCAAGGGGGAAGGAGAGGTTGATGAAGATCCAGCAGCACGACGGGGTGGTGGTGGATGCAGCAATGATCGCAGCAGGGCTTCGCCGAGCTTCTGCGAGAGGGAGAGGTGTATCAGGGGAGAGGGAGGCACCAAGACTTTAGGTTTTTTTGCTACCCTCCCTCTCCCCTTTATATAGGCCCCCTGGGGGGGCGCCGGCCCTAGGAGATGGGATCTCCTTGGGGGGCGGCGGCCAAGGGGGAGGCTTGCCCCCCAAGGCAAGTGGAGGTGCCCCCCACCCTAGGGTTTCCAACCCTAGGCGCAGGGGGG
>NW_021313329.1:0-708 GCF_002162155.2 Triticum dicoccoides | reverse complement strand
GACGTTGTCGCGGTAGCGACGATGGACGCCGAGACGAGCACGTGACACCATTCCCACCCTGTCTTAGCGTAACGCGAGTTGAGGCGCACGTCGTCGCGGTAGCGACGACGGACGCCGAGACGAGCACGTGACACCACTCCCACCCTGTCTTAGCGTAACGCGAGTCGAGGCGGACGTCGTCGCGGTAGCGACGACAGACGCCGAGACGAGCACGTGACACCACTCCCACCCTGTCTTAGCGTAACGCGAGTCGAGGCGGACGTCGTCGCGGCAGCGACGACGGACGCTGAGACGAGCACGTGACACCATTCCCACCCTCTCTTAGTGTAATGCGAGACGAGGCGGCCGTCGTCGCGGTAGCGACGATAGACGCCGAGACGAGCACGTGACACCATTCCCACCCTGTCTTAGCGTAACGCGAGTAGAGGCGCACGTCGTCGCGGTAGCGACGACGGACGCCGAGACGAGCACGTGACACCATTCCCACCCTGTCTATCTTACGGTTACGCGAGTCGAGGCGGACATGGTCGTCTTGAGTCGAGACGAGCACGTGACACCATTCCCACCCTATCTTAGTGTAATGCGAGACGAGGCGGACGTCGTCGCGGTAGCGACGATGGACGCCGAGACGAGCACGTGACACCATTCCCACCCTGTCTTAGCGTAATGCGAGTCGAGGCGGACGTCGTCGCGGTATCGACGACGGAC
>NW_021313328.1:0-1124 GCF_002162155.2 Triticum dicoccoides | reverse complement strand
CCATCTCCTCTCAAACCCTAGTTCATCTCTTGTATTCGATCTTTGCCCAAAACCTCAGATTGGTACATGTGGGTTGCTAGTAGTGTTGATTACTCCTTGTAGTTGATGCTAGTTGGTTTATCCGGTGGAAGATTATATTTTCAGATCCTTAATGATAATTAATACTCCTGTGATCTTGATTTTGATTATGCTTTGTGATTAGTTACGTTTGTTCCTGAGGACATGGGAGAAGTCTTGTTATAAGTAATCATGTGAATTTGGTATTTGTTTGATATTTTGATGAGATGTATGTTGTCTCTCCTCTAGTGGTGTTATGTGAATGTAGACTACATGACACTTGACCATTATTTGGGCCTAGGGGAAGGCATTGGGAAGTAATAAGTAGATGATGGGTTGCTAGAGTAGTGACAAAAGATTAAACCCTAGTTTATGTGTTGCTTCGTAAGGGGCTGATTTGGATCCATATGTTTCATGCTATGGTTAGGTTTACCTTAATTCTTCTTTGGTAGTTACAGATGCTTGCGAGAGTGGTTAATCATAAGTGGGAGGCTTGTCCAAGGAAGGACAACACGCAAGCACCGGTCCACCCACATATCAAATTATCAAGTAACGAACGCGAATCATATGAGCATGATGAAAACTAGCTTGACGAGAATTCCCACGTGTCCTTAGGAGCGCTTTGCTTTATATAAGAGTTCGTCCAGGCTTGTCCTTTGCTACAAAAAGCTGAGAATACCTTGCTGAAAATAGCTTGTCATTTCCTTGTGCTCCTCGTTGGGTTCGACACTCTTACTTATTGAAAGGATTACAATAGATCCCCTACATTTGTGGGTCGTCAGTGTTCTCGGGCTGTCACCGCCGCCACCGCCACACACCTACAACATCGCTGTCCTACCACCTACCAGCACACCTATCTGGGAGCATTACAAGCAACTCTATGCCATGATCCACATCTCTCTATGCAGAAAAACACTGGCGGCAGCCACGAGTGGTCCCTGGACACGGGCGCCACCTCCCACGTTGCTGGTAAGATGAACCTCCTCACCAAATTTTATTCTCCATCATGGCATAACTCTCAGGGCATCGTTGTTGGTGACGGGTCCCGTATTTCCTATTACGGCCAT
>NW_021313327.1:0-1319 GCF_002162155.2 Triticum dicoccoides | reverse complement strand
CACGTAAAACTTCGTTCATTAGTCTCATGAAAGTACTAGGCGCATTAGTTAACCCAAAAGGCATGACTAACCACTCATATAATCCAAACTTAGTTTTAAATGCTGTTTTCCATTCATCTCCCAATTTCATACGAATTTGATGGTATCCACTACGCAAATCAACTTTGGAGAATATTGTAGAGCCACTCAATTCATCAAGCATATCATCGAGCCTAGGAATAGGATGACGATAACGAATAGTAATATTATTAATGCCTCTACAATCAACACACATACGTGATGTACCATCCTTTTTCGGCACTAGAATAATAGGAACAGCACAAGGACTAAGGGATTCGCGTATATAACCTTTGTCGAGAAGCTCTTGTACTTGACGCATAATCTCCTTCGTCTCCTCTGGATTGGTACGGTATGGTGCACGGTTTGGCAGTGAAGCACCGGGAATTAAGTCAATTTGATGCTCAATCCCTCGAATAGGCAGTAATCCCGGTGGCACGTCTTGTGGAAAGACGTCAGCGAACTCCTGCAAAATGTTAGTGACAGCAGGAGGCAAAGAGGAAAGCACGTCCTCGAATGAAAATAATGCCTCTTTGCACACAAAAGCATAGCAAACAGATTTGCTGAAATCTAGCTCATCAATATCAGATTTGGTGGCAAATAAACATGCACTTTTCAATTTAATTTCAAAAGCAACACTAGATGGTTTATTATTAGGCTTCATTTGTTGCTCAAATTCTTTTGCCACAATCTGATTTTCACTCTTATTCTTCTCCTGTTGTGCTTTATTAGCTCTATTAATATCATCTTTCAAAATGGAATCAGGAGTCATAGGAAGCAAAGTAATATTTTATCCTTATGAACAAGAGTATAGTGATTGTTTCTACCATGGTGTACAGAATTTTTATCAAATTGCCATGGTCTACCAAGTAATAAGGAACATGCTTGCATAGGTACCACATCACAATCAACATAATCAGCATATGTAGAGATACTAAAATGCACACGAACAGTATGTGTTACCTTAACCTTGCCGCTGTTGTTGAACCATTGGATGTAGTAAGGATGTGGATGTGGTCTTGTGGTGAGAGAAAGCTTCTCCACCATCTCCATGCTAGCCAAGTTGTTGCAGCTCCCTCCGTCTATTATGACGCACACAGAACGTTCCTTCACAACTCCCTTGGTATGGAACAAATTGTGCCTCTGATTTTGCTCAGCTTGTGTGACCTGCACACTCAAAACACGTTGAGCAACTAAACATTCATACCTGTCAGCGTCTTCAGGAGCCATGTATTGCGTCTCATGATCAGAATCATCTCCAC
>NW_021313326.1:0-1387 GCF_002162155.2 Triticum dicoccoides | reverse complement strand
GACTCTCCCTGGTAATCGCTCTATCCAAGCTTTGAGAGTTTTTGACTACAACGGTTGCCGATCACCGCCTGCTGCTGGGTAAGAACTGGTAAGAATTTGAGATTTGCTTGACGGATTTGTGATACACCACCACCACTTCTTAGTAGTCTGTAGGATCATATTCTTGTGTGTTTCTATTGCTGCTAACCATGCCAGGATCACAAGCTGACGAGATTGACTGGGAGAACTTATCGAACAAGGAGCTTCATGATAAGTTTCAGCAAATGATGACTGAACAGGTACAAGATGTGCTGAACAATTTTGAAGAGGCCATGGAGAAGATCACTGGCCTTGAGAAGACGTTCGAAACAAAGCTCGATAACAGATTTAATGAACTGCTTGCGCGTCTTCCACCACCAGCTGCACCTGTCGCACCTCTGCAACAACAACAACTACGCCCCCTTTCGAATCAGTATGGACGAGCACAGCGTGTTCCTATTGAGCTAGGACAAAATTCTGGTGCCGCTGTTACTGCTGTTGGTGCTTCTTTGGCTCCTGCTACTGCTCCTGCTGGTACCCAGGAGGATGATGAGTATGCGGGCGATTATGAGGATGAGGTTGATCAAAATCAGATCTACGAGCAGCCACCACCACCACCACCAGCAGGTCGACCTCAGGTATATATTCGTAATGGTAGGCCTGCACCACCACCTCAGGTACGAGATGATGTCCATATTCCTAAACTGAAATTGAATATTCCACCATTTGAGGGTAGATATGTTCCTGATATATATCTTACTTGGGAGTTAGAAACTGAACAACGATTTACATGTTTACAATATCCTGAGGAGAGACGAGTTGCTGCTGCTGTTTGTGCTTTCACTAGTTTTGCATGTGTATGGTGGTCTGAACATTGTAGATCATATCCTATTCCCGCTACTAGGGCTGTTTTGAAGAATAATAAGAAAATGTGGGAGGAATGCTTGCCTCATATTGAATTTGCTTATAATCGTTCATTGCATTCTACTACTAAGATGTGCCCTTTTGAAGTTGTGTATGGTTTCCTACCTCGTGCACCTATTGATTTGTTGCCTCTTCCATCTTCGGAGAAGGTTAATTTTGATGCTAAACAACGTGCTGAATTGATTTTAAAAATGCATGAGTTAACTAAGGAAAACATTGAGCGTATGAATGCTAAATATAAACTTGCTGGAGATAAGGGTAGAAAACATGTTGTGTTTGCACCTGGAGATCTTGTTTGGTTACATTTGCGTAAGGATAGATTTCCTGATTTGCGCAAATCAAAGCTAATGCCACGTGCTGATGGTCCCTTTAAGGTGTTAGAGAAAATAAATGATAATGCATATAAACTTGAGCTGCCTGCAGATTTTGGGGTTAGTCCCACTTT
>NW_021313324.1:0-1179 GCF_002162155.2 Triticum dicoccoides | reverse complement strand
AGTCGACCAGTCGACTGACAGAAAGATTGACATTATAAAGCCTAAGGCCGACTGCCAGCAGTCGACCTTAGCCTTGGGGACTACACCCAGTGGGTGCACTCAGCGTGCCCCCACCGGTTTGTGAAGTCCAGTCGACCAGTCGACTGACAGAAAGATTGACATCATAAAGCCTAAGGCCGACTGCCAGCAGTCGACCTTAGCCTTGGGGACTACACCCAGCGGGTGCACTCAGCGTGCCCCCGCTAACGCGGAGTTTATTCGACACACCCAGTGGGTGACTAATATAAATTCCGGAAAAGAAAAGTTTTTGGTAGCATATCCAACAGAACAAACAGCGGTCGACTGACCTGGACATTGCTTTGGAGGGCAGAACTGGCGTCATAAGCTGCCTGGCTCGCGTCCCGGATGGTCTTCAGCTGCTCCATCATGAGTCCCGCCTGGCGTATTGCCTCCTTCGCTGCGCCAGCTTGATCCTCTGGGACGTGGTGCGTCGTAAAGAGGGAGGGCTGCTGAGCACTCGTCAGTGGATTTGCGAAGGACACCGTGTGTCGAGTGGTGTTCCCTTCCTCCACAGTCAGAATCTCAGGCGCTGTCACATCCTGAGGTACCTTACTGACGGACGCTTTCCGACTCCTCCTGCGTGCCAGTGTTTCTTCCTCCTCGTCGTCGTCTGGGAGATTGATAACAGTGTTGGGTGGAGCTGCGAAGAAGGATCAGGATCAGAGATCGCGAGTCAGTCGACTACGGACGATGTTAAGAATACAGTACCTGGGTTCGAAGTTGCTGCATCCTCCATCTCGTGGTCGTCAGCCCGGGCCGAGGTCTCAGAAGTAGCAGCACTGCAACTCCAAAAGATCAGTCGACTAACTTCAGCGTCGACCAGAGACAAAGTTCACACAGAATAAGAAAATATGAACAGCACAATTACCCTGATATGGTGGGGATGGACACCTTCATCTTCGGCAAGAGTTTGATCGGCTTCGACGAGGTCGCCCTGGGCTGCTTCGGCGCCTTTTCAGTCGGCGCTGGAGAGGTGGTCCTAGGGCGCTTGGTCGACTGCGTCGCAACCCCCTTGCCACGTTCAGTCGAAGGGTCGTGGACGAGCTTCGACCGCCTTTCCGAGCGCGGTGGCACGACCTCCTCCTCCTCCTCCTCCTCGTCCTCGGCGTCGTCTTCATC
>NW_021313323.1:0-1228 GCF_002162155.2 Triticum dicoccoides | reverse complement strand
TTTCCTTGTTCTGCTTAAAACATCAATTTAACTTGTTTGATCATGCATGAAAATAGTACAGATGGATAGATTGGATTTTTCTGATCATTTTTCATATATAATTTGTCCAATTTGGAGTTACAGAATAAAAGTTATGAATTTTTGAAGTTTAAATAATATTCTGGAATTTCCTGATTTAATTTAAATCCAGAAATATAATTATTGCGCCAGCATGACGTCAGCATGACGTCAGTGGTCAACTGCGGCTGTCTGGGGTCAAACCTGACGTGTGGGGTCCACACGTCAGTGACAGGGGGGGTTTAACAGGGTTAAATTAATCCTAATTAGGGATTAGTGGCGCTGGGGCCCACTGGTCAGTGTCAGGGGTTAACTAACAGTGGTTAGCGCTAATCCTAATTAGCTACAGGGCTGGGCCCACCTGTCAGGGACTCAGGGGGGTCCTGCCGTGGTCAGAGTGGGTCAAACCCACCGGCGACACGACGCCGGCGAGGCCCGAGACGGCGGCGCGATGCGGGATCGCGCTACAGGGCACGGGCGAGGCCGTTCTTGGGCTCGTTGGAGAGCTCTTGCTCCCGCGCGTCGAACGGTGGTGGTGGCCGAGCCTGGGGTGGCCGGTACCGTCGACGGCGAGCTCGGCTGCGGCCGCTGGAGTTCGGGTGCGGCCGGAATCGGCGTTGCAGGGTGTTTGGTGAGGCGTTGGTGCGTGCTGCGTGTTCCTAGTGAAGTGTGGAGCACGATAGTGTGCTCGGTTGGGTGCTACGGTGACCGTGGCCACGACGGCGACATCGCCGGCGGCGTGGAGCTCTCGGCCAAGGTGGGGCTAAGGCCTAGAGGTCGAAAGAGACCAGGGAAGAAGGGGGAAACGACTCGGGGGCTCACCGCGGTTGCAGTGGGCGTCGAAGCAGGCTCGGAGACGCGCTGGAGACGGCGAATTCGACGGCGATGATGGTCGGAGCCCGAAGAGGGGAACGGCGACGTGGCGGCGATACAGGGCTTCCGGAGGCCCGTGAAGCGGTGGGGAGGAAGAGGGGGTTGTGGCGGAGCTTCTGAGCTAGTCGGGGGAGCGAGGGGTGGCCGGAGACGGCTGCTATGGCGAACGTCGGCGACGGTGGTGTTCGGCTGTGTGAGAGAGAGAGCGAGGGAGAGGAGGGAAGAGCCGAGGGCGAGTGAGAGAGAGCAGGGGGGAGGCGTGGCGTCGTCCAGGGGCATCGAGGCGAGGAGGGGAGGG
>NW_021313322.1:0-855 GCF_002162155.2 Triticum dicoccoides | reverse complement strand
TACAATTGAACTAGCTCTATAAGCTAGTTGAAATAATTTTACACTAGAGTTGACCTAGCTCTATAGCCTAATACAAATGATTTTACACTAGAGTTGAACTAGTTCTATTGCCTATTACAAATGATTTTACACTAGAGTTGAACTAGCTCTATATGCTAGTTCAAATAATTTTACACTAGAGTTGAACTAGCTCTATAGCCTACTACAAATAATTTTACACTAGAGTTGAACTAGCACTATAAGCTAGTTGAAATAATTTTACACTAAAGTTGAACTAGCTCTATTGCCTAGTACAAATAATTTTACACTAGAGTTGAACTAGCTCTATAAGCTAGTTCAAATAATTTTACACTAGAGTTGACCTAGCTCTAGAGCCTAATACAAATGATTTTACACTAGAGTGGAACTAGTTCTATAGCCTATTACAAATGATTTTACACTAGAGTTGGACTAGCTCTATAAGCTAGTTCAAATAATTTTACACTAGAGTTGAACTAGCTCTATAGCCTAGTACAAATAATTTTACACTAGAGTTGAACTAGCACTATAAGCTAGTTTAAATAATTTTACACTAGAGTTGACTAGCTCTATAAGCAAGTTGAAATAATTTTACACTAGAGTTACACTAGCTCTATAGCCTAGTACAAATAATTTTACACTAGAGTTGAACTAGCACTATAGCCTAGTATAAATAATTTTACACTAGAGTTGAACTAGCTCTATAGCCTAGTACAAATAGTTTTACACTACAATTGAACTAGCTCTATAAGCTAGTTGAAATAATTTTACACTAGAGTTGAGCCAGCTCTATAAGCTAGTTCAAATAATTTTACACTACAGTTGAACTAGCTTTAT
>NW_021313321.1:0-1137 GCF_002162155.2 Triticum dicoccoides | reverse complement strand
GAATAGCCGCGTCCGCGGTAAAGGACTACTTGGTTGCCTATACAGTTCATAGACAAGTAAATGGAAACTACTAAAAGCCTCAAGACAAGTGTGAGTGCCGAGGATGGCTCTTCCGTAGGAAGACGGAGATGGATCCTCGGTAGTGTATTGAATTGGTGAGTAGTGGACTCGTGTGCGCAAAACCATTTCAAGTTGGAGTATCGTAGGATAGCCTAGCCAAGAGTCAAAGCTGGCTTGCTGCAATAACTCCACCAACCCTTCTTGATACTATGCATGTATGTAGGATCTGATGTAAGTCTTGCTGAGTACCTTTGTACTCATGTTGCTATAATCTACATTTTTACAGAAGACGCTGCAACCCCTTCTGATGGGTTCTATGTAGATGTTGACATCAACGAGTAGGCTAAAGACCCAGGTGGTGACCCTGAGCTTGTGAAGGACCATGTAGTATAGCTAGGCTTTCCAAGCCTCTTTTATTTTACTAGTTGTCTGTACTCAGACAAGTTACTTCCGCTGCTGGTTTGTATGACTGTATGACTTGTATGTGGGGTCGTGAGACCCGTACCTTTGTGTATGCTATGTATGGCTCACTGAGCCTTAAATAAAGTACTTGTGTCATAGAGTCATGTTGTGATGCTTCGTTGTATTTGCACATATCGAGCATATTGTGTGTATGATTGAAATGCTTGGTATGTGTGGGATCTGACTATCTAGTTGTTTATCTTTAGTAGCCTCTCTTACCGGGAAATGTCTCCTAGTGTTACCGCTGAGCCATGGTAGCTTGCTACTGCTCTGGAACACTTAGGCTGGCCGGCATGTGTCCTTCTTAGTTCCTGTGTCTGTCCCTTCGGGGAAATGTCACGCTTTGAGTACCGGAGTCCTGTTAGCCCGCTACAGCCCGGTTTACCGGAGTCCTGCTAGCCCAGTGCTACAGCCCGGACCCACTTGCTGATGACCGACACGTTCGAAGCTGGGTCATGGATGCCTGTCCCTGTAAGTCTGTGCCACTTTGGGTTTACGACTAGTCATGTCAGCCCGGGCTCTTTATCATATGGATGCTAGCGACACTATCATATACGTGAGCCAAAAGGCGCAAACGGTCCCGGGAAAAGGTAAGACGACACCCGTGGGGATACC
>NW_021313320.1:0-1668 GCF_002162155.2 Triticum dicoccoides | reverse complement strand
ATCATTATAGATTCCTTTTCAGCAAGGTTATCCGTTCGTCCATGAGGAAATTGTAATACTGATTCTACAAGTTATTCCTGATGGATCCTTCGTGATTCCAAAGTCTGATATTCACCTGAAGGCCATGTCAATGCTATCTCGAAGCATGTCTGTGATACTCTGATTTTCAACAAGAACATTCGAAGCCCAATGCTAAATGATTCTTGCTCAATTGCCCAAACACCGTTGTATGGGCAATGTCATGAAAATTCTCTCCCCTACCTAAAGAGTTTTCTACATTATATCCTGACACGGATATCTTGCTCTGCTTGTCCTTGGGAAGGATATACCCCTGAAATATGTGTTTAAACACATTTTTCCTTTCCATTGTCCTGTTTAACCTAATGATCACATTTTCCTTTCCATGGGTCTGTTTGACCCTTCTTGGGATATATATAATCTAAGCAGTGATAATCCCCTGCTTAGGTAAGCACCTCGTTATACCACTCTATAAGTAAGACCCTATTACTATTGTTGATGACATTCCGGTAACCACCGATGGACGAGAACCTTGCCTATTGGTCCGCCTCGTTCAACGAGCAGGAAATTGGTTCTCTTCGTCCCTCGCCCTTGGTACCTATGTTGTTGCCGACATGACCCTCAGACTCTCCTCTGACATGCCTAGCTTACATGATCGTGCAAGATGTCACCAACCTTTCTACTTTTAACCACATGGTGGGCCCATAACCCACAGTTCCACAGGATCGAAACTTGACTCTCCTGTACACCACGTTTCCAAAGATAATCCTCACGCTTGACTTTGTATGTAATTCACGGGCCACTTGCCTGCTGATCTATTCCGGTATCGGACGCAATACTTATTCCCGTTGCTCTGAACCCTTTCGCACCCTGCTTCAGGCAATGAACGATTGCCTATCCGCTTGAAACTTCTTATCGCACTGTCTTACTTTGCTCTCGATGTGTGTCATTTGTTCAACTCGAGAGATACTCATAAGTTCATTCTTGGGATACCCCCAGATGATTTTCCCTTATAACATCCTATCATTGTAGAGCTACCCCTTACCTATTCGTAAGTACGATGGAGTTCCCGAATAAATGGTGACAAGTTTATCATGATGCATCGGAATAAAGGATTGAAGACATCAACGAAAGGAACTTCTTCGAGAAGATCCGTTAGAATATTGTAACCAGAACTTTCCCCCTTGCTCCCCTCTTAAACCTCGGGACGAGATTTCTTGTAGTGGAGGAGAATTGTGACGCCCGGGTAATTAAGCTACAGTAATCCCCACTAATGTTGCCACGTCACCTCGGTTACTGTGGATAAACTCGCGTTAGATCCGAACCCGTTCTAAAACAAAAAAATCAAAACAAGAGCAAAGATAAAAAGTTTCAAAACCAAAACTAAAAATTTTCGGGGGTTGTCTAAAATAGCTAACATAATTATGGTGGGGTGCACTAATTTTTGTAAAATGCTTTGGCATTTTAAATAATCTAAAAACAGAAAAGAAAATTAATAAAAGAAAAGAAAGAAGAAAAAAAAGGGAGAGGGAGGGGAAAACCCCCTGGCCCAGCCAGTTCCCCCACCCCACCTGGCCCCTGGCCTGGCCCAACTTCCCCCCCCCTTGGGCCGGCCCATCGGCCCAGCCGCCCCGGCCACATACCCCCCCA
>NW_021313319.1:7455-8349 GCF_002162155.2 Triticum dicoccoides | reverse complement strand
GTGGTGAGCCAGCCTCCGACTCGGAGTCTTAGCTGCAGTCCCGTACTCGCCTAAATGTTTGAAAATCCTACCGAGTGGTGAGCGACCCTCCCACTCGGGGGCTTAGCTGCAGTCCAGTACTCGCCTAAGTGTTTGAAAATCCTACCGAGTGGTGAGCCAGCCTCCCACTCGGGGGCTTAGCTACAGTCCAGTACTCGCCTAAGTGTTTGAAAATCCTACCGAGTGGACAGCGACCCTCCCACTCGGGGGCTTAGCTGCAGTCCAGTACTCTCTTAAGTGTTTGAAAATCCTACCGAGTGGTGAGCCAGCCTCCCACTCGGGGGCTTATCTGCAATCTAGTACTTGCCTAAGTTTGAAAAATCCTACCGAGTGGAGAGCGACCCTCCCACTCGGGGTCTTAGCTACAGTCAAGTACTCGCCTAAGTTTGAAAAATCCTACTGAGTGGAGAGCGACCCTCCCACTCGGAGGATTAGCTATAGTCCAGTACTCGTCTAAGTTTGAAAAATCCTACCGAGTGGAGAGCGACCCTCCCACTCGGAGGCTTAGCTGTAGTCCAGTACTCACCTATGTTTGAAAAATCCTACCGAATGGAGAGAGACCCTCCCACTCGGAGGCTTAGGTGCAGTCCAGTACTCCTCTAAGTTTGAAAAATCCTACCGAGTGGAGAGTGACCCTCCCACTCGGGGGCTTAGCTGTAGTCCAGTACTCGCCTAAGTGTTTGAAAATCCTACCGAGTGGTGAGCCAGCCTCCCACTCGGGGGCTTAGCTGCAGTCCAGTACTCGCCTAAGTGTTTGAAAATCCTACCGAGTGGTGAGCCAGCCTCCGACTCGGAGGCTTAGCTGGAGTCCAGTACTCGCCTTAGTGAGAAAAATCCTACCGAGTGGAGAGCGAC
>NW_021313319.1:6667-7165 GCF_002162155.2 Triticum dicoccoides | reverse complement strand
TTTGAAAATCCTACCGAGTGGAGAGCGACCCTCCCTCTCGGGGGATTAGCTGCAGTCCAGTACTCGCCTAAGGGTTTGAAAATCCTACCGAGTGGTGAGCCAGCCTCCCACTCGGGGGCTTAGCTGCAGTCCAGTACTCGCCTAATTGTTTGAAAATCCTACCGAGTGGTGAGCCAGCCTCCCACTCAGGGGCTTAGCTGCAGTCCAATACTCGCCTAAGTGTTTGAAAATCGTACCGAGTGGTGAGCCAACCTCCGACTCGGAGGCTTAGCTGTAGTCCAGTACTCGCCTAAGTGTTTGAAAATCCTACCGAGTGGTGAGCCAGCCTCCCACTCGGGGGCTTAGTTGCAGTCCATTACTCGCCCAAGTGTTTGAAAATCCTACCGAGTGGTGAGCCAGCCTCCGACTCGGAGGCTTAGCTGCAGTCCAGTACTCGCCTAAATGTTTGAAAATCCTACCGAGTGGTGAGCGACCCTCCCACTCGGGGGCTTAGCTACA
>NW_021313319.1:2846-3880 GCF_002162155.2 Triticum dicoccoides | reverse complement strand
CTAGTACTCGCCTAATTGTTTGAAAATCCTACCGAGTGGTGAGCCAGCCTCCCACTCGGGGGCTTAGCTGCAGTCCAGTACTCACCTAAGTGTTTGAAAATCCTACCGAGTGGTGAGCCAGCTTCCCACTCGGGGGCTTAGCTGCAGTCCAGTACTCACCTAAGTGTTTGAAAATCCTACCAAGTGGAGAGCGACCCTCCCACTCGGGGGCTTAGCTGCAGTCCAGTACTCGCCTAAGTGTTTGAAAATCCTACCGAGTGGTGAGCGAGCCTCCCACTCGGGGGCTTAGCTGCAGTCCAGTACTCGCCTAAGTGCTTGAAAATCCTACCGATTTGTCACATCCCTAGCTTCTGGTAATGCACTAGGCTAGACCTCATGTGAGCATCATGTTTAAATTCAAATGAAATTGAATTGAGGAATTTTCAAAGCCTCAGAAGACCTTTAAAAATAACCAACATTTAAATTTCATCAAATGAGTCCAAGAAAATGTTCCTGTTATTCCATGGAAATATTGGTGAGAGGTAAAATTTAAACCAATATTTTTGGAGTCACAGAGATATTTATTTTGGCCATTTGAATTAATCCAATAACTATTTGCTTTGGATTTATATTTAATATATATTAAATATGACTCCAAATAATTCTGGAAGTTTGTGAGTGGCTTTGTATATATTTTAGTAAGCCACATAATAAACCACAAAATTTATTAAAATGGTTTAGTACTTTACTAAACTAAAACAAAACAGAACAAAATAGAAAACAATAAATAAAAACAGAAATAGAAAGAGAGAGAAGAGTTTTACCTGGCCACCTACCCGTGCAGCCCAACAGGACCGGCCCAGTGCGGCCCAGCCCACCTCCTTCCCCCCCCCCTTGTCCTCTTCTTCCTCTGCCAGTAGGCAGAGGCGAGGCGTGGCGCGCGCCCGAAGAGCGCCGGCCACCTCCTGCTTCGCCGTGGCAGCCTCCCCGACTCCCTCGCGACGCCACGGAGACGCCCTCGCCCCCTGCACCTCCCCTCTCTCCCCCTGGACCCC
>NW_021313319.1:996-1881 GCF_002162155.2 Triticum dicoccoides | reverse complement strand
CTCCGACTCGGAGGCTTAGCTGCAGTCCAGTACTCGCCTAAGTGTGAAAAACCCTACCGAGTGGAGAGCGACCCTCCCACTCGGAGGCTTAGCTGAAGTCCAGTACTCGCCTAAGCCTGAAAATCCTATCGAGTGGACAGCGACCCTCCCACTCGGGGGCTTATTTGCAGTCCAGTACTCGCCTAAGTGTTTGAAAATCCTACCGAGTGGTGAGCTAGCCTCCCACTCGGGGGCTTAGCTGCAGTCCAGCACTCGCCTAAGTGTTTGAAAATCCTACCGAGTGGACAGCGACCCTCCCACTCGGGGGCTTATTTGTAGTCCAGTACTCGCCTAAGTGTTTGAAAATCCTACCGAGTGGTGAGCTAGCCTCCCACTCGGGGGCTTAGCTGCAGTCCAGTACTCGCCTAAGTGTTTGAAAATCCTACCGAGTGGTGAGCCAGCCTCCCACTCGGGGGCTTAGCTGCAGTCCAATACTCGCCTAAGTGTTTGAAAATCCTACCGAGGTGTGAGCCAGCATCCCACTCGGGGGCTTAGCTGCAGTCCAGTACTCGCCTGAGTGTTTGAAAATCCTACCGAGTGGTGAGCGACCCTCCCACATGGGGACTTAGCTGTAGTCCAGTACTCGCCTAAGTGTTTGAGAATCCTACCGAGTGGTGAGCCAGCCTCCCACTCGGGGGCTTAGCTGCAGTGCAGTACTCGCCTAAGTGTTTGAAAATCCTACCGAGTGGACAGCGACCCTCCCACTCGGGGGCTTATTTGTAGTCCAGTACTCGCCTAAGTGTTTGAAAATCCTACCGAGTGGTGAGCTAGCCTCCCACTCGGGGGCTTAGCTGCAGTCCAGTACTCGCCTAAGTGTTTGAAAATCCTACCGAGTGGTGAGCCAGC
>NW_021313319.1:0-650 GCF_002162155.2 Triticum dicoccoides | reverse complement strand
AGCCTCCCACTCGGGGGCTAAGATGCAGTCCAGTACTCACCTAAGTGTGAAAAATCCTACTGAGTGGAGTGCGACCCTCCCAGCGGGGGCTTAGCTGCAGTCTAGTACTCGCCTAAGTGTTTGAAAATCCTACCGAGTGGTGAGCCAGCCTCCCACTCGGGGGCTTAGCTGCAGTCCAGTACTCGCCTAAGTGTTTGAAAATCCTACCGAGTGGTGAGCCAGCCTCCCACTCGGGGGCTTAGCTGCAGTCCAGTACTCGCCTAAGTGTAAAAAATCCTACCGAGTGGAGAGCGACCCTCCCACTCGGGGGCTTAGCTGCACTCCAGTACTCGCCTAAGTTTGAAGATCCTACCGAGTGGAGAGCGACCCTCCCACTCGGAGGCTTAGCTACAGTCCAGTACTCGCCTAAGTTTGAAAATCCTACCGAGTGGAGAGCGACTCTCCCACTCGGGGGCTTAGCTGCAGTCCAGTACTCGCCTAAGTTTGAAAAATCCTACCGAGTGGAGAGCGACCCTCCCACTCGAGGGCTTAGCTGCAGTCCAATACTCGCCTAAGTTTGAAAAATCCTACCGAGTGGAGAGCGACCCTCCCACTCGAGGGCTTAGCTACAGTCCAATACTCGCCTAAGTGTTTGAAAATCCTACCGAGTG
>NW_021313318.1:0-962 GCF_002162155.2 Triticum dicoccoides | reverse complement strand
CGTTGTTGTCAGGACTACATCACCTCCACCATGTGACACATCGCCTCCGAGAGTGGCTACATCATCTGAGTTGATCATAAGAGGTAATGACAAAGGTACTGATCTTCCATCTCTACATGAGAATGATGAATGCCTTGTCAATTTGAATGCACCATCTGATGAGCTACCCACTACTTTGATCACACCACCTATTTTAGAGGACTACGTTGATAATTTGACTTTGCCATGTGATCAAACAACTGAAATACCAACAATTTTGAGTGCACCCATTGAATTAACTATTGATGCAAAAGAACCAATGTTTAATCATTTTGATATGACCTCTAATCTTGGTGATGATTCTGTGTTGAATGACTTATTGCATGTTTGCTTATTTAAGCATGTTGTAGCATGCAAATTTGATGCAAGTAAGGTTTATTCACCAATGTTGGGATGGTTTAATGATGAACATTGTCAATCTTTTGAAATAAATAAGAGCTTCACTTATATGTGCAAACTGAGTTGCAATATTTTCAAGCCTTCTACTTCTTGTGCTAATTTTTTGGCTTTAGATTTTATGAACTATGCAAGTTACTCATCTATTCATGTGTCATATATGCAAAAATCAAGGGAAGTAAAAATGGATGACATATACATATACAACATGTACACCTTGTCTCTTTTGTTAGCCACATTTCAGATTAAGCAACGCCGGGGACGGCTTTATTTTCAAGAAGGGGAGGATGATGAGGACATGACTACCTTGGATATGACCAAAAATATTGCATATATGCATATTTGTCAGGTGATTTCTAGTGCAAACTATTCAATAATCTATTTATGTTATCCAGAACAAAAATACTTCACACACTTTTGTGTTTTGTCTAATTGCAGGTGTATGGGACATTTGTACAATCCACATATGAAGATAAGGAAGAAAGAGATGTTTATTTGCTGTCCAAAAAGTTCTCTCACGTCACTTT
>NW_021313317.1:0-1240 GCF_002162155.2 Triticum dicoccoides | reverse complement strand
CCTCATCATCCTCCCCTTCTTGAAAATAAAGTCGTCCTCGGCGTTGCTTAATCTGAAATGTGGCTAACAAAAGAGACAAGGTGTACATGTTGTATATGTATATGTCATCCATTTTTACTTCCCTTGATTTTTGCATATATGACACATGAATAGATGAGTAACTTGCATAGTTCATAAAATCTAAAGCCAAAAAATTAGCACAAGAAGTAGAAGGCATGAAAATATTGCAACTCAGTTTGCACATATAAGTGAAGCTCTTATTCATTTCAAAAGATTGACAATGTTCATCATTAAACCATCCCAACATTGGTGAATAAACCTTACTTGCATCAAATTTACATGCTACAACATGCTTAAATAAGCAAACATGCAATAAGTCATTCAACACAGAATCATCACCAAGATTAGAGGTCATATCAAAATGATTAAACATTGGTTCTTTTGCATCACTAGTTAATTCAATTGGTGCACTCAAAATTGTTGGTATTTCAGTTGTTTGATCACATGGCAAAGTCAAATTATCAACGTAGTCCTCTAAAATAGGTGGTGTGATCAAAGTAGTGGGTAGCTCATCAGATGGTGCATTCAAATTGACAAGGCATTCATCATTCTCATGTAGAGATGGAAGATCAGTACCTATGTCATTACCTCTTATGATCAACTCAGATGATGTAGCCACTCTCGGGGGCGATGTGTCACATGGTGGAGGTGATGTAGTCCTGACAACAACGGATGTGGTTGTCATAGTATGCCTAGTAGTTGAAGGAACAATCATATCAACTCTTGGGATGTGCACCGTGCGCTTGTTCTCCTCGTGGCCAACACGTCGTTTTATTTCCTGTTCAGCTTTGCAAGCAAGATGAAACAAATGGTCCATAGGATAACATTCTTCATGAATTAGTATCTCTTGAATATCACGGTTTAATCCTCCCCAAAATCTATCCATAAAATCATCTTCACTTTCTTCTAAAGAGGAATGCAACAAGGTAGTTTGTAAATCATCATAATATTTTGTTACAGTTTCACTACCTTGTTTTAAGTGTTGCAACTTCTTAATCATGTCACGAGTATAATAAGCAGGGACGAAAGTATGTCGCATGGCAAGTTTCAAATCATCCCAAGTAGTAGGTATATAATCAGGGTGTAACCGACAATATTCACTCCACCAAACCAAAGCATAACCAGTGAAAGAACCAACCGCAACCTTAACCTTTTTATGTTCATCGAAAGATCGGGACCC
>NW_021313316.1:0-2042 GCF_002162155.2 Triticum dicoccoides | reverse complement strand
TAATTGTCCAAGATCTTTAACCTCAAACTCCTTCGCTAGCCGCATCTTCAAGTATTCTATTTCCTTAGTATCATCTCCTGTAATGATGATATCATCAACATATACTATCAGTATTGCTAACTTGCTCATATTACGCTTATAGAACAAGGTGTGATCAGCATTACTCTGATGATAGCCCATTTTAAGTAAAGATCTCCTAAAACGATCAAACCAAGCACGAGGCGATTGCTTTAATCCATATAAGGATCGATGCAGCCGCAAAACTTTATCCTTAGTCTGAGCAGTGTCAAAGCCCGGTGGTATATGCATATAAATTTCTTCTTGAAGGTCCCCATGGAGAAAGGCATTTTTCACATCTAGTTGATGAAGATCCCAACTAAGATTAGATGCACATGAGATTAAAGTTCGTACTGAACTCATCTTAGCAACAGGTGCAAAGGTTTCTTCGTAATCAATCCCATATGTTTGTGTGTATCCCTTTGCCACTAGACGTGCCTTATATCGGTCCACCTTGCCATCAGGATTCTGCTTGATCGTATACACCCACTTGCAACCCACTGGCTCCTTGCCATGTGGTAGTTTTACGAGTTCCCATGTGTTATTTTTCTCCAAAGCCTTCATTTCCTCCAGCATTGCTTCCTTCCACTTAGGATGTTTAATAGCATCTCTCCAATCTGTGGGTATAGAGGTAGAGTCCAAAGAAGCAATGAAAGTCTTAACTGAGGGGCTGCAATTTTCATAGGAGATAAATTTAGCAATATCATGTTTATAACCCACACAATCCTTAAGACGTGCTGGTACGTCTCGATGTCTCACAGGTTTTCGTAAGACGATAGGGCAATCATCTGGTGGAGATTTAGGAGCTGCAATAGGAATTTCATTACCTTCCTCAGTCGTGTCATCAATATAACCATCAACTAATGGAGAATCAGTAGGGTCCATAGCATGTCCGCTACCTTCCTCTGTTTCTTCACGCGGCACTGAATCAAGAGGCAATGACCTGTAACTTGTAGACAGAGGGTTGTCATGCTGTATAACTTGTTGAGAAGTAGGAGTGTCACATACCTCATGAACAGTTGAGCTGCTCCTACCCTCATTAGTACTCGCATTTTCCTCCCCCTCTGTTCCTTGATCTGGTTGAGATATATCTAGCAAAGGAGTCAAAATTGAACCAATACGAACATCCACCTTATCATAATTCTCCCCCTCACGACCAATACTATCAATAGTACTGATGGCTGATGTGTAATAAGGTTCTTTCTCCCGAAAAGTGACGTCCATACTCACAAAAAACCGTTTCTCAGTAGGGCACCAACAACGATAGCCTTTCTGGGTAGAAGAATACCCAACAAAGATGCATCGAACAGCACGGGGATAAAGCTTTCCCACCGAGTTCCTGTAATCATGAGCAAAACAAACACAACCAAACATCTTTGGTGGTACAGTAAACGAATTAGTACCACTTAAGCATTCCATTGGTGTTTTATAATTCAAAACCCGTGATGGCATGCGGTTTATTAGGTATGCTGCTATTTTAATGGCCTCGCCCCAAAGAAATCTAGGTACATTCATTGTGAACATGAGGGACCGAGCAACCTCCAATAAATGTCTATTTTTACGTTCAGCGACTCCATTTTGAGCAGCAGTGTTCACACATGTAGTCTGGTGTATAATGCCATTTGAAGCTAGAAAATAGTCAAACTCCTGATTAACATACTCGGTTCCATTGTCTGAGCGAAATATTTTCACTCTTGCATTATATTGATTGCAAATCAAGGCATAAAAGTCTTTAAATGCAGATAACACATCACACTTTTGTTTGAGCAAATAAAGCCAAGTATATCGGCTAAAGCCATCGATAAAAGTCACAAACCAACGCTCTCCTAATAGAGAGGTTACAACTGAGGGACCCCAAACATCTGAGTGCACAATTTCAAAAGGGGTTTGACTTCTCTCACTACTACTAGGATAAGTAGCCCGTGTATGCTTAGCTAGTTCACATACATCACATACAAGCTTATCCTTGCAGCAGGAAGCAAAAA
>NW_021313315.1:0-1245 GCF_002162155.2 Triticum dicoccoides | reverse complement strand
GTTTGTGCTTTCACTAGTTTTGCATGTGTATGGTGGTCTGAACATTGTAGATTATATCCTATTCCAACTACTTGGGCTGCTTTGAAAACTGCTATGCGTACGCGTTGGGTTCCACCATATTATCAACGTGAATTGCTTCAAAAATTGCAGCGTTTAAGACAAGGCAAAAATTCTGTAGAAGAATATTATCAGGAATTACAAACTGGCATGATTAGATGTGGTATTGTTGAGGAGAATGAAGCTATGCTTGCACGTTTTCTGGGTGGATTAAATAGAGAGATTCAGACCATTCTAGACTATAAGGAGTATACTAATATCACTCGTTTATTCCATCTTGCTTGTAAAGCTGAACGTGAAGTGCAGGATCGACAAGCATTGGGGCGAACTAACTTTTCTGCAGGCCGACCTTCATCATGGACACCACGTGCATCTTCTACTTCAACTGCACCAGCACCTCCATCCGGTGCCACCTCCAGTCGTGATACAAGAAAACAGGCACAACCACCATTATCTTCCAAGAGCGCACCTGCGGGTCCTGCACAACGTTCTTCTTCTTCCATGGCATCAACAGGGCACACAAGTGATATTATTTGTCGTCGTTGTAAGGGAGGAGGTCATTATGCGAGGGAATGCAAATCTCCGCGTGTGATGATTGCTACCGCGGATGGTGGATATGAGTCCGCTAGTGACTATGATGAGGAGACATTGGCTCTTATTACACGTGAAGAACATGGTGGAGATGATTCTGATCATGAGACGCAATACATGGCTCCTGAAGACGCTGACAGGTATGAATGTTTAGTTTCTCAACGTGTTTTGAGTGTGCAGGTCACACAAGCTGAGCAAAATCAGAGGCACAATTTGTTCCATACCAAGAGAGTTGTGAAGGAACGTTCTGTGCGCGTCATAATAGACGGAGGGAGCTGCAACAACTTGGCTAGCATGGAGATGGTGGAGAAGCTTTCTCTCACCACAAGACCACATCCACATCCTTACTACATCCAATGGTTCAACAACAGCGGCAAGGTTAAGGTAACACGTACTGTTCGTGTGCATTTTAGTATCTCTACATATGCTGATTATGTTGATTGTGATGTGGTACCTATGCAAGCATGTTCCTTATTACTTGGTAGACCATGGCAATTTGATAAAAATTCTGTACACCATGGTAGAAACAATCACTATACTCTTGTTCATAAGGATAAAAATATTACTTTGCTTCCTATGACTCCTGATTCCATTTTG
>NW_021313314.1:0-1040 GCF_002162155.2 Triticum dicoccoides | reverse complement strand
TGTCACACCCTAGCTAGTCATGCATTAGAGTGTTGCATCATGTTTATTCTTTCATCAGAAACTTGAAATGGGGATGACAGAACCCCCAGTCCCCTCTGAAACCAACTAGGGTTACTAAAATAATTTTTCAATGAACCTGAAATGCCCTTCTAAAATGCCCATCATCTTTGTCTTGGTTCAGAACCTCTGCCAAAAATGGTGCACATTTTCCTAGGCCATCCTAGGGTTTTTGAATTAAATCATAAATATTTGAATTTGGGCATTTAAAATAATATAAAATATTTAAATGCTCAAATATCTCCAAACTAAAATGTTTCATGTTGGAAATAATCCAACTATGGGCCAGGAATAGTTTGGTGATTTCTGAACTTGCCTAGGTATTTTATTAAATTCAACAAAGTTGCAGATATATTAAATAAAAACAGAAACAGAAGAAAAGGGGAAAACTTACCTGGGCTCCTCCACTGTGCGGCCCAGCCAGCAGCCGGCCCAGCCCACCACTGCAGCCCTCCGTCGTCTTCCTCCCCTCGCCCCGAAGCTGCTGCGTGCTCGCGCACGCACGGCCGCGCGGCCACCTCCTGCTTGCCGACGCGCTCCTGGCCGCGTGGACGACTCCCGCAGGCCGTCCCGATCCCCCCCTGCTCTCTCTCACTCTCTCCCGGCTCTTCCTTCCTCTCTCTCGCTCTCTCTCTCTCACACGGCCGAACACCACCGTCGCCGCCGTTCGCCATAGCAGCCATCTCCGACCACCCCTCGCTCCCCCGACTAGCTCAGGAGCTCCGCCTCGACTCCCTCTTCCTCCCCACCGCTCCACAGCTCCCCGGAAGCCCTGCATCGCCGCCACGTCGCCGTTCCCCTCTTCGGGCTCCGATCATCGTCGCCGTCGAATTCGTCGTCTCCAGCGCGTCCCCGAGCCCGCTAACCACCTCTGCAGCCCCGCGGTGAGCCCCCGGATCGTTTCCCCCTTCTCCCCTGGTCTCTTTCGACCTCTAGGCCCTAGCCCCACCTTGGCCGAGAGCTCCACGCCGCCGGCGATGTCG
>NW_021313313.1:0-1997 GCF_002162155.2 Triticum dicoccoides | reverse complement strand
AGCACAAGGACTAAGGGATTCGCGTATATAACCTTTGTCGAGAAGCTCTTGTACTTGACGCATAATCTCCTTCGTCTCCTCTGGATTGGTACGGTATGGTGCACGGTTTGGCAGTGAAGCACCGGGAATTAAGTCAATCTGATGCTCAATCCCTCGAATAGGCGGTAATCCCGGTGGCACGTCTTGTGGAAAGACGTCAGCGAACTCCTGCAAAATGTTAGTGACAGCAGGAGGCAAAGAGGAAGGCACGTCCTCGAATGAAAATAATGCCTCTTTGCACACAAAAGCATAGCAAACAGATTTGCTGAAATCTAGCTCATCAATATCAGATTTGGTGGCAAATAAACATACACTTTTCAATTTAATTTCAGAAGCAACACTAGATGGTTTATTATTAGGCTTCATTTGTTGCTCAAATTCTTTTGCCACAATCTGATTTTCACTCTTATTCGTCTCTTGTTTTGCTTTATTAGCTCTATTAATATCATCTTTCAAAATGGAATCAGGAGTCATAGGAAGCAAAGTAATATTTTTATCCTTACGAACAAGAGTATAGTGATTGTTTCTACCATGGTGTACAGAATTTTTATCAAATTGCCATGGTCTACCAAGTAATAAGGAACATGCTTGCATAGGTACCACATCACAATCAACATAATCAGCATATGTAGATATACTAAAATGCACACGAACAGTACGTGTTACCTTAACCTTGCCGCTGTTGTTGAACCATTGGATGTAGTAAGGATGTGGATGTGGTCTTGTGGTGAGAGAAAGCTTCTCGACCATCTCCATGCTAGCCAAGTTGTTGCAGCTCCCTCCGTCTATGATGACGCGCACAGAACGTTCCTTCACAACTCCCTTGGTATGGAACAAATTGTGCCTCTGATTTTGCTCAGCTTGTGTGATCTGCACACTCAAAACACGTTGAGCAACTAAACATTCATACCTGTCAGCGTCTTCAGGAGCCATGTATTGCGTCTCATTATCAGAATCATCTCCACCATGTTCTTCACGTGTAATAAGAGCCAAAGTCTCCTCATCATAGTCACTAGCGGACTCATATCCACCATCCGCGGTAGCAATCATCACACGCGAAGATTTGCATTCTCTCGCATAATGACCTCCTCCCTTACAACGACGACAAATAATATCACTTGTGTGCCCTGTTGATGCTATGGAAGAAGAAGAACGCTGTGTAGGCCCCGCAGGTGCGCTCTTGGCAGATAATGGTGGTTGTGCCTGTTTTCTTGTATCACGGCTGGAGGTGGCACCTGATAGAGGTGCTGGTGCAGTTGAAGTAGAAGATGCACGTGGTGTCCATGATGAAGGTCGGCCTGCAGAAAAGTTAGTTCGCCCCAATGCTTGTCGATCCTGCACTTCACGTTCAGCTTTACAAGCAAGATGGAATAAACGAGTGATATTAGTATACTCCTTATAGTCTAGAATGGTCTGAATCTCTCTATTTAATCCACCCAGAAAACGTGCAAGCATAGCTTCATTCTCCTCAACAATACCACATCTAATCATGCCAGTTTGTAATTCCTGATAATGTTCTTCTACAGAATTTTTTCCTTGTCTTAAGCGCTGCAATTTTTGAAGCAATTCACGTTGATAATATGGTGGAACCCAACGCGTACGCATAGCAGTTTTCAAAGCAGGCCAAGTAGTTGGAATAGGATATAATCTACAATGTTCAGACCACCATACACATGCAAAACTAGTGAAAGCACAAACAGCAGCAGCAACTCGTCTCTCCTCAGGATATTGTAAACATGTAAATCGTTGTTCAGTTTCTAACTCCCAAGTAAGATATATATCAGGAACATATCTACCCTCAAATGGTGGAATATTCAATTTCAGTTTAGGAATATGGACATCATCTCGTACCTGAGGTGGTGGTGCAGGCCTACCATTACGAATATATACCTGAGGTCGACCTGCTGGTGGTGGTGCTGGTGGCTGCTCGTAGATCTGATTTTGATCAACCTCATCCT
>NW_021313312.1:0-1614 GCF_002162155.2 Triticum dicoccoides | reverse complement strand
GCGGATCCGTATCGTAAAACGCGATGAAACTTTCTCTCTAATTTTTTTCTCCGCAAAAGAAAATATATAGAGTTGGAGTTGAGGTCGGTGGACATCCAGGGGGCCCACGATGCAGGGGGCGGGCCCAGGAGGAGGGGGCGCGCCCCCACCCTCATGGATAGGTTGTGGGCCCCCTAGCCTTGATTCTTTCGCCGGTATTTTTTATATTTTCCAAAAACAATTTCCGTGGATTTTCAGGTCATTCAGAGAACTTTTTTTTGCACAAAATAACACAATGGCAGTTCTGCTGAAAACAATGTCAGTCCGGGTTAGTTTCATTCAAATCATGTAAGTTAGAGTCCAAAACAATGGCAAAAGTGTTTGGAAAAGTAGATATAACGGAGACATATCAACCCCATTTTGAAAAAGAAGCAAAGAAAATGAAAAAGGCTCGAAAAATGAAATGTGTTTGCATGGAGCCATCTTATGTGCACTTGTTTGTGTAAAAATATTAAATTTTGCAATACAACAAGTTTGAAAAACGAATCTTCAGAAAATGGTCTATCTAGTATGAAGTTCTGTGGATTTAAAGGCATGTGCATATGAAAATGGCCACATGCATGACATAATCCATGAGGACCTACCGAAATTTGGCACAACTCTTGGTTTTACCATTGTGCACAATCTTTTCTTAGGAATTTGCATTTATTTTGTAATAGAAAACAAAATTTTAAATTTCCAAGTCCCAGAAAATAGTTTTTTTGTGAAGGAAGTGGCTAAAATAATTGTGAAATGGTGCCATTTTATTTTTCATCAGAATTAGGCCACATTTGATGGAAATGACCAAGTTTCAATTTTCCGAGTATTATTGCTATATCCCATCCATTTAGTTGAGTTTTAGTGCATTATCAGAAATTGCCCAAATTTGAACTACAAGTGTGATGAAGTTTGGCCATGAAAATTACCAAAATAGTTTTTATGTTCTGTTGTTGGTGGTGGATGAACTTGGTACAAGGAAATTCAGAATCCCAAGCCATTTTGTATGAATAGTCAACAGTTCAAGTTTGACCCCATTTTGAAAAAAGCAAAACAAAAATGAAAAAAAGGTCAAAGAATGAAGTGCCTTTGCATGGAACCATTGTATGTGCACTTGTTTGCGAGAAAAATATTAAATTTGCAATACAACAAGTTTGAAAAAACCCTTCACACAATGGCCTATCTAGTATGAACTTGTGTGGATTTGAAGGCATGTGCACATGAAGTGGCCACATACATGTTATAATCCATGACAACATGCCCAAATTTGGCACAACTCTTAGTTTTTCCATTGTGCACAATGTTTTCATAGGATTTTGCAATTATTTTGTAATAAAATACATATTTTTCATTTTCCAAGGCCCAAAAAAGACTTTTTTGTGAAAGAATTGCCTAAAATAATTATGAAATTGTGCCATTTTATGTTTCATAAAAAGTAGGCCACATTTATGGAAAATGACCAAGTTTCAGTAATTTATGAGTACTATTTCTATATTACATCTGTTTAGTTGAGTTTTAGTAAATTATGAGAAATTGCCAAATTTGAACTACAAGTGTGATGTAGTTTGGTTATGAAAATTGCAAAAAACATTTTATGCT
>NW_021313311.1:0-760 GCF_002162155.2 Triticum dicoccoides | reverse complement strand
GAGGGCGGCTCCGTGGCGTCGCGAGGGAGTCGGGGAGGCTGCCACGGCGAAGCAGGAGGTGGCGTCGGGGCTCTCGGCGCGCGCCACGCCTCGCCTCTGCCTACTGGCAGAGGAAGACGACGAGCGGCGAGGGGGTTTGCGGTGGTGGGCTGGGCCACCAGCTGGGCCAGCGATGGGGGGGGGCAAAGCTGGGCCGGTTCGTGGCGCCAGGTAAGCTGGGCTTCTCTCTTCTGTTTTTTTTTTATTTACTGTTTTCTATTTTTTTTGCAACTGTGAGGCTTTAGTAAAAATACTTAGGCATCTCTAAAAATCCAGAAAATAACCAGAGGCTCTGTTTAGATTATTTCCAACAGCCCACACTTATTTTTAGAATTATTTGGGCATTTAAGATATTTACTAGCATTTAGATGCCCAAATACAAATAGAGTATGATTTAATTCAGAGCCCAATATGTCCTGCAAAAATATAAATCATTTTTGGTAGATGCTTTCACCTCAAACCAGAAATGTTGAACATTTTTAGAGGGCATTTTGGGTTTAATGAAAAAGATTTTATTTTGACCCTAGTTGAATTCATTTGGTGCTAGGGTTTAGTCAATCCCCATTTCAGGTTTAAATGAAATTTAAACATGAAGCAACACTCTAATGCATGCACTAGGCATTGTCAGAACTAGGGATGTGACAACTCACCCCCACTAAACAAGAATCTCGTCTCGAGATTCAAGCGTAGGGTAAAGTGAGGGGTAAACGCAACTAGTATA
>NW_021313310.1:0-1783 GCF_002162155.2 Triticum dicoccoides | reverse complement strand
GAAAAACCCATCAAACTTGGCCAAAGAAGATAGATAGATCGAAGAACATACACATCGATTCAATGAACAATATGATCATAGAGTGGCAATTCATCATATCCCAACATACACATCCATGACTTACATCGAATTGACGCCGATCATGTGAGGCAGCTTACGGGAATTTGGAATTGAAGATAAGAGAGAGAGAGAGAGAGAGAGAGAGAGAGAGAGAGAGAGAGAGAGAGTACTGCCTTGGACCCTAAGGTCCTAAGAGAAATACTCGCACATGGTCATAGAGGCAGCAAGGGGGATGAACAAGCCTTCGACAATGGAAACCCCTCCCAGAACATGCCTTCAGATTGGATCTCCTCGAAACAAAAGTTTGAGGCGGTGATATTTTTAGGAGAAAAAGGTACCGAGGTTTTCTCTATTTATAAGATTTACAGGCAGAAGAACGAGTGTAAGGTGGTGCCTGTGTGGCCCATGTGGCCACGGCGCGCGCCTTAGGGCCTGGGAGCGCCACCAGGCCACGTGGAGGCCCTGTTCGTCCCTTCGCCCCCCCCCCCTCCCGTGCTTTCTGGGATCTTCGTTGCGAAAAAAAGCATATTTAGTCCTCAAGGTTTTTTTTACCTTGGTAGATATCGATTTTCCGAAAATTCGAAAATATGCAGAAAACAAAAATTGACACTGTGCACTAAATTAATAGGTTAGCTTGGAAAAGTAATATAAAACGGTTGGCGTTCTGTTAGTCTCTCCATGGTGGCGATGGCGCCTTCACCTTTTGGTTGTATGGAACAAGAGGTGCAGCGGCGGGAGGTTTTGGCATGCCACCTTCCTTTGCAAGTGACTGTGCCCGGATCTGGTGTGATTAGGATAACATGGTGCTGGTAGGGATGCCTCCTAGTGGTGCAAGCGGGTTTCTGAGTGAAAGTTTTCCACTTTGGCATCAATGACGGTGACGCCCATGGGTGCCTCTTCTTCCTGAAGACATTGTCCTGGGTTTCGTTCTTGTTCCAGGGATCCGGGTGAAAACCCTTGTTTGTATGCTCGGGCTCGGTATCAACGACGCTTGGCGCCGTCCTCCCGGGGGTATTGTCGTGGAGCTTAGGCATCCTTGGTTGGGCCTTGGCGAGGTGTTAGCCTAGTTCTACGGTTCGTGATGCATTTATAGGTCTACTTTGTTAGAGGGTTTCATCACCACAATGTATGGTTCGGCGTGTATTTTGATGTGTTGCATTATGTATAAAGTGGGCCGAAAGCCTGTTTCAAGAATGATTTTTCTGTTCCTCTGTACTACAGTGCTTGAATTAACTAAGATTTAATGCTTGTGTAGAAGCATACAAGAGCACAAACAAACTGAATTGGTCCGCGCACTTGGCTACTTGGCCCTTCTTCTATGAATGCCAACAAAAACGACTAGACGTTCCAGATGAAGCGCATTTAAAAAGAATTGATAAAGACTTGTGTAAGGTATCAATCAATGCATAATGCATGTATAGTCGTCACTCAAGGATGCATGCCCCCTTCCACAAAGCCACCTAGCTAGCCTACTTCCAGAATTTCACAGAAGCTACTCCCTCCGTCCCATAATATAATACGTTTTTTGACTCTAATGTAGTGTTAAAAAACGTCTTACATTTTGGAATGAAGGGAGTACATACGTACCCATATAAGAGCATGTTCAACAGATCCCGTTGCCCTAAAAAAAGTTAGTTAAGGATAATTTGGGCAAAGAAAAGGTCCAACAAATCCCGGGAAACAAGAATGTATTTTCAGGGAAAACCTGTATAATACGTCAAAC
>NW_021313309.1:0-1126 GCF_002162155.2 Triticum dicoccoides | reverse complement strand
ACATCTAAAGGAACCGAAAGTGCTCAGGCGTCAAGCCTGTTAAGGTTTGTCGGTTACAATTTCACTCGGCATACCGAGGCAAATTTAAAGCGTCGAGCCAGAAGAAGTTTTTTACCCCTCCTGTGGAGGGCTGGAAGGTGCAACAAATTCATCAAGGTCAATCCCGTCGGCGATCCGAGTGGCAGCTGCAAGGAAAGTTTCCATAAAGGATCTGAAGTCGTGCTTCTTGGTATTGGCCACCCGAAGGGCCGCCAGCTTCTCTTCTCGCGCATCTTTGCAGTGGACTCGGGCCAGACACAGAGCGACATCTGCACCACACCGAGCCGAGGACTTCTTCCACTCTTGCACTCGACCAGGGATCGTGTTCAAGCGGGCCATCAGCGACTCAAGGTCATTCTGAAGTGTCTCCTCAGGCCAGAGTGTCGAGTCGATGCGAGATGTGGCGGCCTTCAGCCTTGCGAGATAGTCCACGACAGCTGCAACACGAGACTCCAGTCGGAAAACATCCATGGCAACTTCGTCGTTCACCGGAGAATTGACGGGGTCAAGGTTTGGCTCCAGTCGGCTGGTTTCTTCTTCAAAGTTTTGACAAAATTCTGCAAGGGTGATCACTAAGTCAAGGAGATAGTCGAATGGAAAAAGCCACAATTGGAAATATTTGCCAAACATGGAGGTCTACCTTCAAGCATAAGGAACAACTTTTTGGCAAGGCCACTCAGGAAGGCCTCCAGTTCAGTTTTCTTCTCAGTCAATTTGTTGACTTGGTCGGTCAGGGCAGCTTTGTCAGTTTTCAGTCGACTGACCTCCTTGTTGGCAATCCCAAGAGCAGCTTTCAGATTGGTATTGTCTTGTTCGAGCTTGGTAACTGAAGCTAACTTCTCGTCAGCAAGCTTGATCTTCTCAGCTAGCTCAAGGTCTTTCTTCTGCTGGGCCTCCCTTACCTTACCTGCAAGTTACAGCAAGATCAGATGCTGAAACAAGCAAGGGGAAAAGCAGTCGTCAGGGTCTCACCAAACATACCTTCGGTCTCCTCCTTTGCCTTTGTCAGCTTCTCCTGAACCAGCTTCAAGCTCAGCTCGACTTGAGTATGTTTTTGTTCCAGCTCTGAGTAGCGAGCCACAAGATC
>NW_021313308.1:0-671 GCF_002162155.2 Triticum dicoccoides | reverse complement strand
CAAAACTCTTCTTAGCTCAAACTGACAGGATGGGCACGAAATTTTTTTTTGACCAATTTTTTTTTTGACTGCCCGGACCCAAAAACTGAAAACGGGTCAAAAAAAACTTCCTATAATGGCACCTGTCTCAAAACACTCAGAAACACCTAAAAAAAGGATAGCCAGAAATTTTTTCGAAAAATGCGTTTTCGAAAAATTTTGGGCCTAAACGGAGCGTGGCTACCCGACTCCGGCAAGGAAACACGAATCGGAATCTAGATGGATCCCGAAAACAAACCTAATATGACAAGAACTCGGATTGGTGGTGGATATATGGTGGTAGATGGCAGCGGTGGTGGTATATGACAGCTGTGGTGGTATATGGATACGGATTCGAAGCGGTGGCGGATAAGCGGTGGTGGTAGATGGCAGGGGTGATGATGATGGTGCGGCGGCGGCGTGACAACTTATGACCAGAACTCGAAACTCTAAAAGACTAGACTCTAAGACCAGCAACTAGACACGACGATGCAACCGCAAATTCAACAAAGCAAAACCCTAAAAAGATTATGCAAAGGCTCAGATTGGTTCGGATATGATGAACTAACCCTAATTTTTTTTGTGGCTTTTTCGTGGACTGTAGGTATGAAGAACAGACTCGATCTAAACTATGAAAAACTGTAAAATCTCAC
>NW_021313307.1:0-1180 GCF_002162155.2 Triticum dicoccoides | reverse complement strand
GCGATGCTCAGCCAGTCCCCTGGGAACACCTGGCATGTCAGCGGGCTTCCATGCAAAAATGTCCCAGTTCTCACGGAGGAACTGGATGAGCGCTTCTTCCTATTTTGGGTCGAGTGTTGTGGAGATGCGGGTCGGAGCTGCTTCGGGGTCGGTCGGGTGAATGTGAACAGGCTTCGTCTCACCGGACGACTGGAATGCAGACTCTGTGGCGGGCTTCTTGGATCGCAGCAAGTCACTCGGATCTGCGTTTTGCTTGTATTCTTCGAACTCGACCGCTGTCACTTGGGAATCGGCAATCTTGGAGCCCTTCTGAAAGCACTCCTCTGCCTTTTTCCTATCACCGGTGACAGTGATCACACCTTTGGGACCGGGCATCTTCAGTTTGAGGTACACGTAACATGGTCGAGCCATGAACCGTGCATAGGCTGGTCTCCCCAAAATGGCATGATATGCACTTTGAAAATCCACGACCTCAAACGTCAGCTTTTCTTTGCGAAAATGCTTCGAATCACCAAACACTACGTCCAAAGCTATCTGGCCGAGTGACTCGGCCTTCTTCCCTGGTATAACTCCATGGAAGCTCATGTTACTAGTGCTCAGTCGGGACATCGGAATGCCCATACCTTTCAATGTGTCTGCATATAATAAGTTCAGCCCACTTCCACCATCCATCAGCACCTTTGTTAGTCGAGTGCCTTCGACAACTGGATCGACCACCAAAGCTTGCCTCCCGGGGGTGGCAATATGAGTCGGGTGATCTGATTGGTCGAATGTGATGGGTGTTTGAGACCACTTCAGATAATTTGCCTTTGCTAGGGCAACCATGTTCACCTCTCGGTTAATCACTTTCAGTCGACTTCTGCTTTCCACATCTGCAAAGATCATCAGAGTGGAGTTGATATGCGGATATCCTCCCTCACTGTCCTCTTTGTCTTCGGCCTTGTCCGACTCCTTCTCCTTGTCCTTAGACTGTTTTCCCTGAAACTGCTGGATCAGGAGTCGACATTGGCGAGTGGTGTGCTTTGGGTAAATGATATTCCCCTCTTCATCTTTCTTCGTGTGAATGTGACATGGCATATCCATCACGTCATTCCCTTCTTTATCCTTTACCTTCTTGGGGTTCCAGGATCCTTTTGGTTTCCCCTTAAACTTTCCTTGAGTCACGGCCAGAGCCTCTCCA
>NW_021313306.1:0-1715 GCF_002162155.2 Triticum dicoccoides | reverse complement strand
ATGTCTCCTAGTGTTACCGCTGAGCCATGGTAGCTTGCTACTGCTCTGGAACACTTAGGCTGGCCGGCATGTGTCCTTCTTCGTTCCTGTGTCTGTCCCTTCGGGGAAATGTCACGCTTTGAGTACCGGAGTCCTGTTAGCCCGCTACAGCCCGGTTTACCGGAGTCCTGCTAGCCCAGTGCTACAGCCCGGACCCACTTGCTGATGACCGACACGTTCGAAGCTGGGTCATGGATGCCTGTCCCTGTAAGTCTGTGCCACTTTGGGTTTACGACTAGTCATGTCAGCCCGGGCTCTTTATCATATGGATGCTAGCGACACTATCATATACGTGAGCCAAAAGGCGCAAACGGTCCCGGGCAAAGGTAAGGCGACACCCGTGGGGATACCGTGCGTGAGGCCGCAAAGTGATATGAGGTGTTACCGGCTAGATCGATGTGACATCGAGTCGGGGTCTTGACAGCGTTGGTATCAGAGCCGGACTGCCTGTAGGTTCTCCAAGCCAAACTGGTCGATGTTGAGTCTAGAAATTCTTTAGTTATATGTAGGGGAATTGTTTGTGGGTTGGAACGTAAGGCTCTTTTTACTCCTTTATCTTATGACATTCTGATCTGAGTCAGTCCATTCTTCCACCGGGGGTTAAGGAATTAGGATCTATTCTCTCTATCAGGATCACGTGTTACCAATCAGTAGTACCTTATAAGTTTGATGGATACAAGCCTAGTTCATTTCTACTACCACATTATGTTGTTAGAATGGATTCAGAACTTTGATATGATGATGTTGAGTGTGTATGTAATCCTTTGTCAAATGTCTCAAAATCCTTCTTGAGCATTTACAGCTGTTATGCTGCCGAAATTTTGCTAGAAATTCTAATGCCCTTGCATTATGATTGTGCTTTCAGATGGCCACTCGCGACCTCAATCAAGTGGTTCGCCTGACTCGATGCCTAGATGTACCCGGCCATACTGCTAAGTTGGTCAGGGTAATGACTGAGGCTGGATACCGCTGGTATCCTGAGTACACGGTCAAAGAGCAATTCCGAGACTTTAATCAAAGCCAGTATCTCTGCACTGTCAGGATATTTCCATCTTATCCTGGATCCACCGAGCCTCTTCACTGCTCCTATGGACTCGGGGTTACTATTGAGATGGCTGTGCAGGACGCCGCCTACTCTATGATGACCATTATGCGAGTCAGATCTGGTATATTTCGGGACTCTGATTTCCGGTATATGCCAGGATCACTTCCGGGAGCACAAGGGTATCTCTAGGCTATCTATGCTGACCCCACTCAGGAGGATTCACGGACTCGCACCACTGCTGAGATGCTCGAGGATAAGGACCGTGAAAATCGGGCCTTAAGGTTAGAGCTCTTCAATACCCGTGCTGACCACTGGGCCACTTTGACTCGGTTCGCACCGGCGGTGCAAGCTGGATATTCGGATATGCGCGATCTCTATCCTGTGAGATCTGCTCTGCCGGACGTGATGGTTTGGCGTGATGTAGGAGGCATCACCCCACCTCGCGGTCCCCGCAGGCCACCGTCTGTTGGTCCAAGACCTCATCCTAGCCCCTATGGTCCACAAGCTTCGCGAGATCGTCTGTTTCCGGATGATCATGTTGAGCTTCCAGGCTATGGAGGCGACTTCTACGAGGACTACTACGGATCGGTCTGAGTTAGCGATAGTATCACTAGTTCGCACTAGCTGTGTC
>NW_021313305.1:0-1201 GCF_002162155.2 Triticum dicoccoides | reverse complement strand
CAAACCCAGATAAGAACAAGTGAATTCTAGTCCCATTGACACTCCTGGTTTTCTACAAACACCAAGTACTAGGGCACACAAAAGTTCTGAAATTTGTGTGCCTAACTGAATTAACTGAATTTTCAGTAACCGAATGAACTGAATTTTCAAAACTGCAAGAATACAATCGAGAAAAATCCAACAGCACTAGAACTGAGCTGATTGACAGTAGTTTTGTTCACTGTTATGTTGGCCTAACTGGATGTTGGCTATCTTTTATAGTGTCTCTGTTACATGCCAGTTTGGTCATTGCTAACTTTTGATATGTTGTGTTTCTGACATATCAGAATCGGATATCCAAAAGAAGAAACAATATAATTTCTAACAAATCATTAGCCTGTTTGCTTCAAAAATAACAGTTCCTGTTGAGATTCCTGGGATCCAATCCCAACTAGTCCATTTGATTAAAATGACTGGATTACTGGAATGAGAATACCAAAAGAACAAGATATAGTCTACAAAAAAAAAGAATACAACCAATCCCCATCACTGTTTTCCCCTCTGGTTCAACAACCCTCTCACCATTTAAAGCAAAAATCTATATGGACCATCCATTCCTAGTTTGCATAAGTATCTAGTTTTAATTTACCTTCACAAGAGCACCAATAACACCCAAGCTGGTAAGCCTCAAGTACTCAAAAGGTCTTGTCTTGCTGGTAGTATTCAGGAACGGGTACATGTACAGTGGGATGTGAGCTGCAAAGGAAAAAGAAGAAGACTTAATTATTAACCACTGCTAGTTAAGATTTACTTATTCTGTAAAGTCACCAAAATGAGGAAAGCTTTTTAACAATAAACAATGGAAATATTTAAGACTTGGCATAGAAACAGCAGCGCTCAGTACCATGGACAACCACCCTTACTTAAGTTTGCAAAGTCATCAATAGGACAGGATTTCACAAAGTTCACACCCCCGCCCCCCTGTCCTTGAACAGGGTATCTCTACCTGTAAAGAGGCTGTCCGGCATACATATCAAAGCAAAGGAAAGTAGATCCCTTCAACACTTGGATCAACAACAACTTATAATCCTTTCATGGAATCTCTCTAAAATTTATTCTTGTTCATAGCCAGAATAGTTGGATCTTCAAGTCAGAAGCTTTGCATTTTAGTCCCCCTTTAACACAATTTACATAAATACATCACAAGGGACCTTTAATCTCC
>NW_021313304.1:0-926 GCF_002162155.2 Triticum dicoccoides | reverse complement strand
CCTCCACGTCGCGAAGCAGACCTCCGCCGAGCAAGCCGTGTTCCTCTTGCGTTTGGCCAAACTGTTGGTGCTGCTGTTGATACTTCTGTGGCTCCTGTTGCTGATGCGGAGGAGGATGATTATGTGGGAGATTATGAGGATGAGGTTGATCAAAATCAACACTACGTGCAGCCACCTGTACCACCACCAGCAGGTCGACCTCAGGTATATATTCGTAATGGTAGGCCTGCACCACCACCTCAGGTACGAGATGATGTCCATATTCCTAAACTGAAATTGAATATTCCACCATTTGAGGGTAGATATGTTCCTGATATATATCTTACTTGGGAGTTAGAAACTGAACAACGATTTACATGTTTACAATATCCTGAGGAGAGACGAGTTGCTGCTGCTGTTTGTGCTTTCACTAGTTTTGCATGTGTATGGTGGTCAGAACATTGTAGATTATATCCTATTCCAACTACTTGGGCTGCTTTGAAAACTGCTATGCGTACGCGTTGGGTTCCACCATATTATCAACGTGAATTGCTTCAAAAATTGCAGCGTTTAAGACAAGGAAAAAATTCTGTAGAAGAATATTATCAGGAATTACAAACTGGCATGATTAGATGTGGTATTGTTGAGGAGAATGAAGCTATGCCTGCACGTTTTCTGGGTGGATTAAATAGAGAGATTCAGACCATTCTAGACTATAAGGAGTATACTAATATCACTCGTTTATTCCATCTTGCTTGTAAAGCTGAACGTGAAGTGCAGGATCGACAAGCATTGGGGCGAACTAACTTTTCTGCAGGCCGACCTTCATCATGGACACCACGTGCATCTTCTACTTCAACTGCACCAACACCTCCATCCGGTGCCACCTCCAGCCGTGATACAAGAAAACAGGCACAACCACCATTATCTGCCAAGAGCGCACCTGC
>NW_021313303.1:0-1095 GCF_002162155.2 Triticum dicoccoides | reverse complement strand
GAATCGTAGACATGCTAAATGGGTTGAATTCATTGAGACTTTCCCTTATGTCATTAAACACAAGAAGGGAAAAGAAAATGTTATTGCTGATGCATTGTCTCGCCGCTATACTATGCTTTCACAACTTGACTTCAAAATATTTGGTTTGGAGACCATCAAAGATCAATATGTGCATGATGTTGATTTTAAAGATGTAATGCAGAATTGTAAAGAAGGAAGAATGTGGAACAAGTTCGTCGTTAACGATGGATTTGTGTTTCGTGCTAACAAGCTATGCATTCCAGCTAGCTCCGTTCGTCTTTTGTTGTTGCAGGAGGCGCATGGAGGAGGATTAATGGGACACTTTGGCGTGAAGAAGACGGAGGACGTACTTGCTACACATTTCTTTTGGCCAAAGATGAGATGGGATGTTGAGCGTTTTATTGCTCGCTGCACTACATGTCAAAAAGCTAAGTCACGGCTCAATCCTCATGGTTTATATATGCCTTTTCCTGTACCTAGTGTTCCTTGGGAGGATATATCTATGGACTTCGTTTTAGGTTTACCTCGAACAAAGAAGGGGAGGGATAGCATATTTGTTGTCGTGGATAGATTCTCGAAAATGGCACACTTTATACCATGTCATAAAAGCGACGATGCTGTTAATGTTGCTGATTTGTTCTTTCGTGAAATTATTCGCTTGCATGGTGTGCCAAATACTATTGTTTCAGATCGTGATACTAAATTTCTTAGCCACTTTTGGAGATGTTTATGGGCTAAGTTGGGGACTAAACTGCTTTTTAGTACTACTTGTCACCCCCAAACTGATGGACAAACTGAAGTAGTCAATAGAACGTTGTCTACTATGCTTAGGGCTGTTTTGAAGAATAATAAGAAAATGTGGGAGGAATGCTTGCCTCATATTGGATTTGCTTATAATCGTTCATTGCATTCTACTACTAAGATGTGCCCTTTTGAAGTTGTGTATGGTTTCCTACCTCGTGCACCTATTGATTTGTTGCCTCTTCCATCTTCGGAGAAGGTTAATTTTGATGCTAAACAACGTGCTGAATTGATTTTAAAAATGCATGAGTTAACTAAGGAAAACATTGAGCG
>NW_021313302.1:0-1061 GCF_002162155.2 Triticum dicoccoides | reverse complement strand
GTCGATTCCTCGTTCGGAAACGAGAAAACCGAGTAACTTGCCACCAGGAACTCCAAATGTGCACTTTGATGGATTGAGCTTGATATCATACCTTCTGAGGTTGGCAAATGTTTCGGCGAGATCAGCGAGCAGGTCGGAACCTTTTCGTGACTTGACAACGATATCATCCATATACGCTTCCACATTCCGACTGATTTGAGTGAGTAGACACTTCTGAATCATTCGCATAAATGTGGCTCCGGCATTCTTGAGGCCGAATGGCATGGTGATATAGCAGAAGCACCCGAATGGAGTGATGAAAGCTGTTTTTACCTCGTCGGGTCCGTACAGACGGATCTGGTGGTACCCGGAGTAGGCGTCTAGAAAAGACAGTCTCTCGCATCCCGCGGTCGAGTCAACAATTTGATCTATGCGAGGGAGAGGAAAATGATCTTTCGGGCAGGCCCGGTTGATGTGCTTGAAATCAATGCACATTCAGAGTGATTTGTCTTTCTTAGGGACCATGACGACATTAGCGAGCCACTCGGAGTGGTATATCTCTCGGATAAATCCTGCCGCCAATAGTCGAGCCACTTCCTCACCAATGGCTTTTCTCTTCTGGACGGCGGACCGCCGAAGATGCTCTTTAACTGGTTTTGCAGATGAGTCGACTCTTAGGCGATGCTCAGCCAGTCCCCTGGGAACACCTGGCATGTCAGCGGGCTTCCATGCAAAAATGTCCCAGTTCTCACGGAGGAACTGGATGAGCGCTTCTTCCTATTTTGGGTCGAGTGTTGTGGAGATGCGGGTCGGAGCTGCATCGGGGTCGGTTGGGTGAATGTGAACAGGCTTCGTCTCACCGGACGACTGAAATGCAGACTCTGTGGCGGGTTTCTTGGATCGCAGCAAGTCACTCGGATCTGCGTTTTGCTTGTATTCTTCGAACTCGACCGCTGTCACCTGGGAATCAGCAATCTTTGAGCCTTTCTGGAAGCACTCTTCTGCCTTTTTCCGATCACCGGTGACAGTGATCACTCCTTTGGGGCCGGGCATCTTCAATTTGAGGTACACGTAACATGGTC
>NW_021313301.1:0-1286 GCF_002162155.2 Triticum dicoccoides | reverse complement strand
AATAACTGTTCTACTTGGAGCTATTCTAAATTGTTGCTCCATTATACGTATCCGGTATCTCTACTCAGAGCTATCCGGATAGGTGTTAAGCTTGCATCGACGTAACCCTTTACGACGAACTCTTTTACCACCTCCATAATTGAGAAAATTCCTTAGTCCACTAGTTACTAAGGATAACTTTGACCGCTGTCCTGTGATCCATTCTTGGATCACTCTTGTACCCCTTGACTGACTCATGGTAAAGCACACTTCAGGTGCGGTACACAGCATAGCATACTGTAGAGCCTATGTCTTAAGCATAGGGGACGACCTTCGTTCCTTTCTCTCTATTCTGCCATGGTCGAGCTTTAAGTCTTAACTTCATACCTTACAACTCAGGCAAGAACTCCTTCTTTGACTGATCCATCTTGAACACCTTCAAGATCACGTCAAGGCATGTGCTCATTTGAAAGTACTATCAAGCGTTTTGATCTATCCTTATAGATCTTGATGCTCAATGTTCAAGTAGCTTAATCCAGGTTTTCCATTGAAAATACTTTCCAAATAACCCTTTATGCTTTCCAGAAATTCTACGTTATTTCTGATCATTAATATGTCAACAACATATACTCATCAGAAATTCTATAGTGCTCCCACTCACTTCTTTGGAAATACAAGTTTCTCATAAACTTTGTATAAACCCAAAATCTTTGATCATCATCAAAGCATACATTCCAACACTGAGATGCTTACTCCAGTCCTCAGAAGGATTGCTGGAGCTTTGCATACTTATTAGCATATTTCAGGATGGACAAAATCTTCCGGTTGTATCACATACAACCTTTCCTCAAGAATCATCGAGGAAACAATGTTTTGACATCCTATCTGCAAGATTTCATAAATAATGCAGTAATTGCTAATATAATTCCAACAGACTCTTAGCATCGCTACGAGTGAGAAAGTCTCATCGTAGTCAACTCCTTGAACTTGTCGAAAAACATCTTAACGACAAGTCGAGCTTTCTCAATGGTGACACTTACCATCATTGTCTGTCTTCCTTTCAAAATCCATATGTACCTAACAGCCTTACGACCATCAAGTAGTTCTTCCAAAGTCTACACTTTGTTTTCATACATGGATCCTCTCTCGGGTTTTATGGCCTTGAGCCATTTATCGGAATCCGGGCCCACCATCGCTTCTCCATAGCTCGTAGGTTCATTGTTGTCTAGCAACATGACTTCCAAGACAGGATTACGTACCACTCTGAAGTAGTACGCATCCTTGTCATCCCACGAGGTTTGGTAGTG
>NW_021313300.1:0-1078 GCF_002162155.2 Triticum dicoccoides | reverse complement strand
CTGCTTTGAAAACTGCTATGCGTACGCGTTGGGTTCCACCATATTATCAACGTGAATTGCTTCAAAAATTGCAGCGTTTAAGACAAGGGAAAAATTCTGTAGAAGAATATTATCAGGAATTACAAAGTGGCATGATTAGATGTGGTATTGTTGAGGAGAATGAAGCTATGCTTGCACGTTTTCTGGGTGGATTAAATAGAGAGATTCAGACCATTCTAGACTATAAGGAGTATACTAATATCACTCGTTTATTCCATCTTGCTTGTAAAGCTGAACGTGAAGTGCAGGATCGACAAGCATTGGGGCGAACTAACTTTTCTGCAGGCCGACCTTCATCATGGACACCACGTGCATCTTCTACTTCAACTGCACCAACACCTCCATCCGGTGCCACCTCCAGCCGTGATACAAGAAAACAGGCACAACCACCATTATCTGCCAAGAGCGCACCTGCGGGGCCTGCACAACGTTCTTCTTCTCCCATGGCATCAACAGGGCACACAAGTGATATTATTTGTCGTCGTTGTAAGGGAGGAGGTCATTATGTGAGGGAATGCAAATCTCCGCGTGTGATGATTGCTACCGCGGATGGTGGATATGAGTCCGCTAGTGACTATGATGAGGAGACATTGGCTCTTATTACACGTGAAGAACATGGTGGAGATGATTCTGATCATGAGACGCAATACATGGCCCCTGAAGACGCTGACAGGTATGAATGTTTAGTTGCTCAACGTGTTTTGAGTGTGCAGGTCACACAAGCTGAGCAAAATCAGAGGCACAATTTGTTCCATACCAAGGGAGTTGTGAAGGAACGTTCTGTGCGCGTCATAATAGACGGAGGGAGCTGCAACAACTTGGCTAGCATGGAGATGGTGGAGAAGCTTTCTCTCACCACAAGACCACATCCACATCCTTACTACATCCAATGGTTCAACAACAGCGGCAAGGTTAAGGTAACACGTACTGTTCGTGTGCATTTTAGTATCTCTACATATGCTGATTATGTTGATTGTGATGTGGTACCTATGCAAGCATGTTCCTTATTACTTGGTAGACCATGGCAATTTGATAAAAA
>NW_021313299.1:0-1002 GCF_002162155.2 Triticum dicoccoides | reverse complement strand
AGATTTGGTGGCAAATAAATATGCACTTTTCAATTTAATTTCAGAAGCAACACTAGATGGTTTATTATTAGGCTTCATTTGTTGCTCAAATTCTTTTGCCACAATCTGATTTTCACTCTTATTCTTCTCTTGTTGTGCTTTATTAGCTCTATGAATATCATCTTTCAAAATAGAATCAGGAGTCATAGGAAGCAAAGTAATATTTTTATCCTTATGAACAAGAGTATACTGATTGTTTCTACCATGGTGTACAGAATTTTTATCAAATTGCCATGGTCTACCAAGTAATAAGGAACATGCTTGCATAGGTACCACATCACAATCAACATAATCAGCATATGTAGATATACTAAAATGCACACGAATAGTACGTGTTACCTTAACCTTGCCGCTGTTGTTGAACCATTGGATGTAGTAAGGATGTGGATGTGGTCTTGTGGTGAGAGAAAGCTTCTCCACCATCTCCATGCTAGCCAAGTTGTTGCAGCTCCCTCCATCCATGATGACGCGCACAGAACGTTCTTTCACAACTCCCTTGGTATTGAACAAATTGTGCCTCTGATTTTGCTCAGCTTGTGTGACCTGCACACTCAAAACATGTTGAGCAACTAAACATTCATACCTGTCAGCGTCTTCAGGAGCCATGTATTGCGTCTCATGATCAGAATCATCTCCACCATGTTCTTCACGTGTAATAAGAGCCAAAGTCTCCTCATCATAGTCACTAGCGGACTCATATCCACCATCCGCGGTAGCAATCATCACACGCGGAGATTTGCATTCTCTCGCATAATGACCTCCTCCCTTACAACGACGACAAATAATATCACTTGTGTGCCCTGTTGATGCCATGGAAGAAGAAGAACTCCGTGCAGGCCCAGCAGGTGCGCTCTTGGCAGATAATGGTGGTTGTGCCTGTTTTCTTGTATCACGACTGGAGGAGGCACCTAATTGAGGTGCTGGTGCAGTTGAAGTAGAAGATGCACGCGGTGTCCATGATGA
>NW_021313298.1:0-1136 GCF_002162155.2 Triticum dicoccoides | reverse complement strand
GCTGACCGTAGGGGTGGGCTGTGATGCGGTAGGTACGTGGCACGGTGTACCGAATACCCGTTAGGTATCTCGGGAACCCTGTTCACATCGTTCGGGGCCGTATGGGAAACCTCGGCCGGACTCCCTGCGGATGGAACCTGGATAGGCGATAAACCTGGACTGGAGGCTTAGGTGATTAGGTAGGTCGTGGCCGACACCCACGTTGGGCTTCCGCTTGAAGGTTGCCGAGTACATGTCGTGTAAACGACGGTAAGTGGTGAGAGCGTGTATGAAGAAGTACACCCCTGCAGGGTTAACATGATCTATTCGAATAGCCGCGTCCGCGGTAAAGGACTACTTGGTTGCCTATACAGTTCATAGACAAGTAAATGGAAACTATTAAAAGTCTCAAGATAAGTGTGAGTGCCGAGGATGGCTCTTCCGTAGGATGACGGAGGTGGATCCTGGGTAGTGTATTGAATTGGTGAGTAGTGGACTCGTGTGCGCAAAACCATTTCAAGTTGGAGTATCGTAGGATAGCCTAGCCAAGAGTCAAAGCTGGCTTGCTGCAATAACTCCACCAACCCTTCTTGATACTAAGCATGTATGTAGGATCTGATGTAAGTCTTGCTGAGTACCTTTGTACTCATGTTGCTATAATCTACATTTTTACAGAATACGCTGCAACCCCTTCTGATGGGTTCTACGTAGACGTTGACATCAACGAGTAGGCTAAAGACCCAGGTGGTGACCCTGAGCTTGTGAAGGACCTTATAGTGTAGCTAGGCTTCCCAAGCCTCTTTTATTTTATTAGTTGTCTGTACTCAGACAAGTTACTTCCGCTGCTGGTTTGTATGACTGTATGACTTGTATGTTAGGTCGTGAGACCCGTACCTTTGTGTATGTCATGTATGGCTCTCTGAGCCTTAAATAAAGTACTTGTGTCATAGAGTCATGTTGTGATGCTTCGTTGTATTTGCACATATCGAGCATGTTGTGTGTATGATTGAAATGCTTGGTATGTGTGGGATCTGACTATCTAGTTGTTTATCTTTAGTAGCCTCTCTTACCGGGAAATGTCTCCTAGTGTTACCGCTGAGCCATGGTAGCTTGCTACTGCTCTGGAACACTTAGGCTGGCCGGCATGTGTCCTTCTT
>NW_021313297.1:0-846 GCF_002162155.2 Triticum dicoccoides | reverse complement strand
AATGACATGTTCTCGTCGAAGCATGCGTCGGTCATTTTGTGTTTTACCTTCATCTCCAGGGCCATGAGCGTTACTTTCAGGCGGGTATCCTCGGGCCTGCATCCTTCATACAATGGAGTAACCGCGTCTAACTCAAGTTGATCCATCTTGGCTTTCTCTCGGGCGGCAGCTCTTGCGTTATCCGTCTGCTTGAGAAGCAGCTCTTGAATATGAGGGTCCTGCACCCAGCCCATCGATGGTCCAGCGTCGTCTGCTCCGCCAGCATCATCATCTTCATGATCATGCCCGTCGCCTGCTCCGGCATCTTCCTCATCATCATGTCCTGCATCTTCTACATGATGACTGTGTACAGCATCACAGTCGTGATCATCTCCTGGGGATTCTTCGTCTTCTCGCCCGCCCGAGCCGCGGTGGTTGTCTTGCTGCACTTCCTCATTTCTTCCCCGGCCCGCATGGACGACTTCGTAGTCATCTTCATCACCTTGCCACCGATAGCCATCCATGAAACCACGCAACAGCAGGTGGTCCCGCACCTGCCCGGAATCCGGGTCCGCAATAAGGCTCTTCAGCTTGCATCTTCGACACGGACATCTTATCTCCGTCTCGTTCTTTTGAAGCATCTCGGCCTTCGCGGACCTCAAAAACCTATTCACGATGCCTTCGGTCATCGTGCGGACCATGGTCGCCTGCGGGGTAGAGCAAAACGATATTTTAGAACCAAACAAAAATTTGGCATGACCTTCCCTAAAAATAGGACCAAAAAGAATGCTTAATGCCAAAATTCTCGCCGAAACGGAAATGAATCAACATTCCGGCAAAATATTGGCAACTATCGCATATCAAATA
>NW_021313296.1:0-2247 GCF_002162155.2 Triticum dicoccoides | reverse complement strand
GTACTTTAAAAAAATTGTTCGCGCTTCCAAATTTATTCAGGATTTTTCAAAATTGTTCGCTGTTTCAAAATTTGTTCTCAAGATTCAAAAAATGTTTGGGAATTGAAGAAAATGTTCCAGCTTTCCTAATTTGCTAACAATTTCAAGGATAGTTCATGTTTTTCAATTTTGTTCACAAATTCAAAAAATGTTCTGGAAGTTTTAAAAAGGAAACATTTTTATTTTTTGTTCACAAATTCAAGAAATGTTCCATTTTTCAAATATGTTCACGTCATCAAAATGTTCCTGTTTTACAAAATTTGTACGAAAATTCGAAAGATGTTTTTGTTTTGAAGAAAATATTCATAATTTCGAAAAATTCAGTTGTAGGAGGTTGTCGATTTGACCCAATAAATTGACTGTAATTTTTAGAATATTTTGCGAATTAATGTTTAACATTAGTCTCTGTTATATATGTCTTTAACTATCGGGCTGCTAATTGAACATGAAATGGTATACGTCGCAGTGGTTCGCACGGCAGGCCAATAAGTGCGAAGTCCTGAAGATTTCAGAAATTAATGTTCACCAATCATGAAGATGAGTTCATGATTTCAGAAAAGTTTCAAAATTTGTTCGTGATTTTTTCCAGCAAGATTTAAGTTTGATATCTGGATAGTTTTTCTAGTCCCGCGATGGATATCTTGCGCAAGAGTAGTGTGGTGGAAGTGGCTTTGGTCGAGCACAATCCAGCGCATGGTCGTAGGTTCGAACCCCACGCTCAGCAAACCATTTTTGCGTATTTTACCCTCGTACCGCATTGGGCCAGCCCAAATAGACTTCCCCCTGTTCGATTGGGCGACATCTTGCCGCAAAGAGCGGCATATAGGAGGTCCCCTATTCCCGTCTTTTCTTTGGGTCCGGGTCAATTAATGCCCAGCAATGAACAAAACCCAACTCACTTTCTTGTTTTGTTTATTTCATTATTTTTATTAATATTAAAAAAAATCAAAGAAAACAATTTTGCTAAAAATGTGGTGTGTACTGAAAAATGTGTTCACACATCAAAAAATATTAGCGTGTTTTAATTAAAATATTCACATTTCTTAAATGTTCATACATTTAAAAAAAATAATACCATTCAAAAAAGCATTATTCGTGCGATTTCTGAAAAGATGTTCATGACATATAGGAAAATGTATGTACCCATTAAAATCTGTTTTAGCAAATTTTTAAAAAGTTCATGAAATAAAAATGATCTTTTGATCATAAAAATGTATTTCTGGCTAAGGTGGTGATGACATGCATGATGATCTACGACCATGATGATGATGACACACTCTTTTGGATGTGGTGGTACGATGACACCATAGTAGTTAGGACCAACTTGTGCTGCCTTATGTGATCAGGCATGCCTATGTTATTTCTCTTCCAAATGTTGTGTTGCTTGAATTGTTGCTCTCTTGTTAATCTGCAGTTGAATGTTATGTTATCTTCCAGGAATATACGGTTCATGGGCTACATGCAATGAGCAAGTCAAGGGTTACCCACACAGCTCCTTTCTAGGAGGGTTTAAGACTAGACAACAGGTAGAGGGTGACTATCACCGATACATGCTCGAAGAACAGAAAACTAACGATGAAATTCCCAAGGTTGCTGCCTTGAACGAGGGTTTAAGACAAGACAATAGGCTGTGTGGCCTGAAGAACATCATCATCGTCCAGTTCCTCATGATTCTAGTGCTATTTACTCATGTGATCATTGTGATCTTATGTAATGTAGTGAGCACTTCCTAGGGCAGTAGATGGTAAGCTCACCTTGTAGGGTATAAGGTTAATATAACCAGTGTACGTGTGCTACCATACATCGTGTTTTACATCCAAACACCCATACGGAGGCAACAAACACAGGGCAGAAAATGTTGCCTTGATGCAGGGGAAGCAATATGCATGCAACCAAACAATGTACTCCCTTCATTTTTGTATACAAGGCCACAAACTCGGATTACAGGTATCAATGTAAAATTTAATGCCTGCTTTACAAGTCAACTTTTCTTCTTATTTACTGGGATCATTAATACTCTGCATGCATGCAAAGAAACTGAGTGGAGGAAGTAACTGACTGTCATTATGAATGCATGCATGCAAGTATTAAACAGATTGTTAGTACGAGAAAATATCATTAACTTTGCCTCGATTACTGTTGGTGGCCTTGTATAGATGTAAAATGTATATTCCATAGTGGCCTTGTATATAAAAATGGAGGGAGTAC
>NW_021313295.1:0-1200 GCF_002162155.2 Triticum dicoccoides | reverse complement strand
ATACGGTTCTTCGTTAGGGTAATCACGGTACTCCTCGGAGGCAGAACCTGTCGCAAAGGACACCGATACACAACCATCACCAAACAATGTGCAACAATATGATGCATGCATGAAACATAGCAATATGAGTGTGTTGGGCTAATGCAACTAAAACCAGAAGGGTTTGAACAAATTTGAATCATAGATTCAAATTTCAAACTCAAACATGGCCTTTTAAAGTGCTTTTCCTTGTTCTGCTTAAAACATCAATTTAACTTGTTTAATCATGCATGAAAATAGTACAGATGGATAGATTGGATTTTTCTGATCATTTTTCATATATAATTTGTCCAATTTGGAGTTACAGAATAAAAGTTATGAATTTTTGAAGTTTAAATTATATTCTGGAATTTCCTGATTTAAATTAAATCCAGAAATTATAGTTATTGCGCCAGCATGACGTCAGCATGACGTCAGTAGTCAACTGCGGCTGGCTGGGGTCAAACCTGACGTGTGGGCGCCACACGTCAGTGACAGGGGGGGTTTAACAGGGTTAAATTAATCCTAATTAGGGATTAGTGGCGCTGGGGCCCACTGGTCAGTGTCAGGGGGTTAACTAACAGTGGTTAGCGCTAATCCTAATTAGCTACAGGGCTGGGCCCACCTGTCAGGGACTCAGGGGGGTCCTGCCGTGGTCAAAGTGGGTCAAACCCACCGGCGACGTGACGCCGGCGAGGCCCGAGACGGCGGCGCGATGCGGGATCGCGCTACACGGCACGGGCGAGGCCGTTCTTGGGCTCGTTGGAGAGCTCTTGCTCCCGCGCGTCGAACGGTGGTGGTGGCCGAGCCTGGGGTGGCCGGTACCGTCGACGGCGAGCTCGTGAGCGACGGCCGGAGTTCGGGTGCGGTCGGAGTCGGCGTTGCAGGGTGTTTGGGGAGGCGTTGGTGCGTGCTGCGTGCTCCTAGTGAGGCGTGGAGCACGATAGTGTGCTCGGTTGGGCGCTACGGTGACCGTGGCCACGACGGCGACATCGCCGGCGGCGTGGAGCTCTCGGCCAAGGTGGGGCTAAGGCCTAGAGGTCGAAAGAGACCAGGGGAGAAGGGGGAAACGACTCGGGGGCTCACCGCGGTTGCAGTGGGCGTCGAAGCGGACTCGGAGACGCGCTGGAGACGGCGAATTCGACGGCGATGATGGTCGGAGCCCGAAGAGGGGAACGGCGA
>NW_021313294.1:0-853 GCF_002162155.2 Triticum dicoccoides | reverse complement strand
CCGAAACTACGGCACCTCCGAGTTCGAGCACACGTTCAGCTCGATGACGATCCCCGGACTCCGATCCAGCAAAGTGTCGGGGAAGAGTTTCGTCAGCACGACGGCGTGGTGACGATCTTGATGAACTACAGCAGCAGGGCTTCGCCTAAACTCCGCTACAGTATTATCGAGGAATATGGTGGCAGGGGGCACCGCACACGGCTAAGGAATCGATCACGTGGATCAACTTGTGTCAACTTGTGTGTTTAGAGGTGCCCCTGCCTCCGTATATAAAGGAGGAGAGGAGGGGAGGCTGGCCGGCCAAGGGGGGGAGGCGCAGGAGAGTCCTACTCCCTCTGGGAGTAGGATTCCCCCTCCAATCCTAGTCCAACTAGGATTCCTCGGAGGGGAAAAGAGGAGGAGGGGGCCGGCCACCTCTCCTAGTCCTAATAGGACTAGGGGAAGGGAGGGGGCGCAGCCCATCTAGGGCAGCCCCTTCTCTTTTCCACTAAGGCCCACTATGGCCCAAATAGCCCCCGGGGGGTTCCGGTAACCCTCCCGGTATTCCGGTAAAATCCCGATTTCACCCGGAACACTTCCGATATCCAAATATAGGCTTCCAATATATCAATCTTTACGTCTCGACCATTTCGAGACTCCTCGTCATGTCCGTGATCACATCCGGGACTCCGAACAACCTTCGGTACATCAAAATGCATAAACTCATAATATAACTGTCATCGTAACCTTAAGCGTGCGGACCCTACGGGTTCGAGAACAATGTAGACATGACCGAGACACGTCTCCGGTCAATAACCAATAGCGGGACCTGGATGCCCATATTGGCTCCTACATATTCTACGAAGATCTTTAT
>NW_021313293.1:0-1127 GCF_002162155.2 Triticum dicoccoides | reverse complement strand
TGGTCTCTGATGTTCAGCTTTTATGCGTTGACATGAGTCGCAACATGCAATGAAAGCGGCTATGTCCCTCTTCATACCGTGCCACCAAAATCTTTCCTGAATATCCTTATACATTTTGGTTCCTCCAGGGTGGATCGAATATGGAGTGGTGTGTGCTTCAGTTAAAACTTGTTGTTTAAGGTCTTCTATGTTTGGCACGCATAGCCTTTCTCCGTACCATAATATTCCTTCATTGTCTATGACGAATTCCGAGGCCTTGCCCATACTCAACTTCCTTTTAATTCCTTCAATGCTGGGGTGACCGGACTGAGCCTCTTTAATTTTCTCCACAAGGTGTGGTTGTATTTCCAAGTTTGATATGGTGCCTTCTGCTACCATTATCAAGTTGAGCTTGACAAATTCTTGATGGAATTCGGGCCTCAAGCTGTGCAGATAGTTCCCGTCGGCGCTGGGGTTCCGACTCAGGGCATTGGCCACTACGTTTGCTTTCCCTGGATGGTAATGGATACCAACATCATAATCCTTTACCAATTCCAACCAGCGGCGTTGCCGTAAATTTAGTTCTGGCTGCGTAAAAATGTATTTGAGGCTTTTGTGATCCGTATATATCTCACATCGATTCCCAAGTAGGAAATGCCTCCATTCCTTGAGTGCATGAATAACTGCAGCCATTTCTAAATCATGAGTGGGATAATTTTCCTCGTGTTTGCGAAGTTGCCTTGAAGCGTAGGCGACAACCTTGCCTTCTTGCATCAACACGCATCCGAGACCCTTTCTGGATGCGTCACAAAATACTTCAAAATTCTTGTGTATATCGGGTACAATTAATACTGGTGCTGTTGTTAGTTTCCGCTTTAGCTCTTGGAAACTTTTCTCGCAGGCTTCTGTCCATTCAAACTTCTTATCTTTCTTGAGTAACTGTGTCATAGGCTTGGATATGGTGGAAAATCCTTCAATAAATCTGCGGTAATATCCTGCCATTCCCAAGAAACTTCGTATGTCTGTTACGCTGGCTGGTGACTTCCAGTCAAGTACGGCCTTGACTTTCTCTGGGTCCACTGCTATACCGTCTTGAGTCAGCACGTGGCCTAGAAAACCTACTTGTCTTAGCCAAAATTCGCACTTGC
>NW_021313292.1:0-1154 GCF_002162155.2 Triticum dicoccoides | reverse complement strand
GGCTAGGGAAGGAGGATGAGGCAGATTTGCATCCCTGACTTCGCTGCCTTCGGCCTGCTCTTGAGGAGCAGGGTTAGTGCGCGTGTTGACCATCCTAGGTAAACAAGACAATGATTTAGTCAGGATGATAAAATTCCGACATAGGATATAAAATGTAAGGAATAACTCGAAATGCAAGATGATCATCCGTATGACATGGTAGATACAGAAACTGCTTCTTTTATTCCATCGTCATACACACCATACAGGGTTTAGTACAAGACCAAACAAAGTACTATTACGGTGAAAAGAGGATTACATCTCATCGGGGGCATTCCAAGCTCCTATACATTATTTTTCTACACCTCCGGAAAGATTACAACTAGGTCATATCCCACGAGTCACGCAGGACGATAGACGACACGGCTAGTGCGAACTAGTGATACAACCACTAACTCAGACCGATCCGTAGTAGTCCTCGTAGAAATCACCTCCATAGCCTGGAAGCTCAACATGATCATCCGGAAACAGACGATCTCGCGGAGTTTGTGGACCATAGGGGCTAGGATGAGGCCTTGGACCAACAGACGGTGGCCTGCGGGGACCGCGAGGTGGGGTGATGCCTCCTACATCACGCCAACCCATCACGTCTGGTAGAGCAGATCTCACAGGATAGAGATCACGCATATCTGAATATCCAGCTTGCACCGCCGGTGCGAACCGAGTCAAAGTGGCCCAGTGGTCAGCACGGGTATTGAAGAGCTCTAACCTTAAGGCCCGATTTTCACGGTCCTTATCCTCGAGCATCTCAGCAGTGGTGCGAGTCCGTGAATCCTCCTGAGTGGGGTCAGCATAGATAGCCTGGAGATACCCTTGTGCTCCCGGAAGTGATCCTGGCATATACCGGAAATCAGAGTCCCGAAATAGACCAGATCTGACTCGCATAATGGTCATCATAGAGTAGGCGGCGTCCTGCACAGCCATCTCAATAGTAACCCCGAGTCCATAGGAGCAGTGAAGAGGCTCGGTGGAACCAGGATAAGATGGAAATATCCTGACAGTGCATAGATACTGGCTTTGATTAAAATCTCGGAATTGCTCTTCGACCGTGTACTCAGGATACCAGCGGTATCCAGCCTCAGTCATTACCCTGACCAACTTGGCAGTATGGCCGG
>NW_021313291.1:50757-97229 GCF_002162155.2 Triticum dicoccoides | reverse complement strand
CGGGAAGGGAGCAGAGAGGGGAGGGAGGTCCAGAGAGCGAGGGAGAAGTGAGAGGGGGTCGGGGAGGCGCGTGGCGTCGTCCGGGGCGTCGCTGGGGTGGCCAGGGAGGAAGCAGGAGGTGGCCGAGCAGGGTGGAGGTGGCGCGCGCGGCGGTGTCGCGGTGTCCGTCCTCCTGGCAAGGAGGAAGACGACAGGGGAGGGGGCGGCGGTGGGCTGGGCCAGCGGGAGGAGCTGGGCCGGCTGGGCTGGACAGGTAGGCGACAGGTAGGCTCTGTTCTTTTTATATATATCTGTTCTGTTTCTATTTTTTTATATTTTATTTTGCCACTGTTTTCAAATTCAAAATAATTTCCTACAGTGCCAAAACATTCTGAAATATTTTATGTTACCTCTCTGGACTATTCCAAAAGTACATAAAACATTTCAAAGCATTTAAAAATATATTCATTATATATTATGAATATATCCCCAAATTCAAAATAGATTATTGATTTAAATTCAGAGACCAAATAATTCCTTAAAAATATTCTAGAATTTTGGTTTGATATATAACTCTTGCCAAAATTCACAAAACTATTTTTAGGGCATTTTGGATTCACAGAATGCAATTTAAAGGGTGCGTGCCCTTCTTTTAATTAGGGTTTTGAGGCTTCTGAAAATTCCCCAATTCAAATTTCATTTGAAATTAAACATGATGCAGCAACCAAGCTAGTCCAAGGCCAGGGTAAAGCTAGGGATGTGACAACCAACCGCAACCTTAACCTTTTTATGTTCATCGAAATTATGGGAAGCAAATATATTTTTTATGTCGAACTCCCATTCAATATATAAAGCAGGTTTAAAACGGCCATTAAATGGTGGTATAGATACATTAACCTGATCATGTGCATTTGGATGTTTGTGCACCTCTCGTGACGGTTGTGGTATTTGCAAAGGTGGTGGCACGTCTCCCGCGATCGACAAAGCCCATGAATTGACTCTGGATCCTGTCATGATCAGTAGAACAAGAAACAAAACCCAAAAATAATGTTCCTATAACTACTAGGATGTGGTGGTAAAACGCTCACAGTAAAGCAAATATCAATGTCTTACAAGTTCTTACCATGCAGCAGGCGGTGATCGGCAACCAGCGGTGTCAAGTAACTCCGAATATTGAGTAAAGCGATTGCCAGGGGAGCGTACGTATACACGGTGTAGAAATATGTGGAGCTGGGTTGGCTATATATGGTAGCAAAAGATTAGCAATAATCAATTCAAAGATGCAATGTTGAATAAACGCTCAACGACGATACTGTGCTGGTCCTAGGCTAGACCGGACTAGAGACGCGAGCCTAGAACACTAATGAGGTCACGGCGTAGCACAACTAGCATCAATGAAGGATACTAAGTAGCTCTTGACAGCAAGATATAAGTGAAGATCACAACAGCAGTGAAGATAATGAGGTGAAACAACAGCCAAGCAGGATATATCAACAACTTTGTCTCCAACTTTCCTCTGAAAAAGTTTGTGCCGATTTTTTTGTTTTTTTTTCTTCTCTCTTTTTTTGGAAGAACATTTGGAACATTTACGTGCTGTTTTTATTGCTCAACGTGATGCACGTTTGTTTGGTAACCTTGGGAAGTGCACCTTTTGCACCGACCGAGTATCTTTTCTTGGCTATGTTGTTACTCCACAGGGAATTGAAGTTGACAAAGCCAAGATTGAAGCTATTGAGAGTTGGCCGCAGCCCAAAACGGTCACACAAGTGAGGAGTTTTCTTGGCCTCGCTGGATTCTATAGGCGTTTTGTGAGAGATTTCAGCACCATTGCTGCACCTCTCAACGAGCTTACAAAGAAGGATGTGCCTTTTGTTTGGGGTACCGCACAGGAAGAAGCCTTCACGGTATTGAAAGATAAGTTGACACATGCTCCTTTACTCCAACTTCCTGATTTTAATAAGACTTTTGAGCTTGAATGTGATGCTAGTGGAATTGGATTAGGAGGTGTGTTATTACAAGATGGCAAACCTGTTGCATACTTTTCTGAAAAATTGAGTGTGCCTAGTCTGAATTATTCTACTTATGATAAAGAATTATATGCTCTTGTTCGGACTTTAGAAACATGGCAACATTATTTATGGCCCAAAGAGTTTGTTATACATTCTGATCATGAATCTTTGAAACATATTAAAAGTCAAGCTAAACTGAATCGTAGACATGCTAAATGGGTTGAATTCATTGAGACTTTCCCTTATGTTATTAAACACAAGAAGGGAAAAGAAAATGTTATTGCTGATGCATTGTCTCGTCGCTATACTATGCTTTCACAACTTGACTTCAAAATATTTGGTTTGGAGACCATCAAAGATCAATGTGTGCATGATGCTGATTTTAAAGATGTAATGCATAATTGTAAAGAAGGAAGAATGTGGAACAAGTTTGTTGTTAACGATGGATTTGTGTTTCGTGCTAACAAGCTATGCATTCCAGCTAGCTCTGTTCGTCTTTTGTTGTTGCAGGAGGCGCATGGAGGAGGATTAATGGGACACTTTGGCGTGAAGAAGACGGAGGACATACTTGCTACACATTTCTTTTGGCCAAAGATGAGACGGGATGTTGAGCGTTTTATTGCTCGATGCACTACATGTCAAAAAGCTAAGTCACGACTCAATCCTCATGGTTTATATATGCCTTTGCCTGTACCTAGTGTTCCTTGGGAGGATATATCTATGGACTTTGTTTTAGGTTTACCTCGAACAAAGAAGGGGAGGGATAGCATATTTGTTGTCGTGGATAGATTCTCGAAAATGGCACACTTTATACCATGTCATAAAAGCGATGATGCTGTTAATGTTGCTGATTTGTTCTTTCGTGAAATTATTCGCTTGCATGGTGTGCCAAATACTATTGTTTCAGATCGTGATACTAAATTTCTTAGCCACTTTTGGAGATGTTTATGGGCTAAGTTGGGGACTAAACTGCTTTTTAGTACTACTTGTCACCCCCAAACTGATGGACAAACTGAAGTAGTCAATAGAACGTTGTCTACTATGCTTAGGTGATGAGGACATCAATACAATTGTTACACCCACAGGCCCTGCTGCTATACATACTGGACCAATTAGTAGAGCTCGTGCACACCAACTAAATTACCAGGTACTTTCGTTTCTTTGTAATGATTCTAATGTTCATGAGAATATGATGCTGCCTAAATTGGATACATTTGTTTTGCTTACAAATGAAGGGCCTAGCTTGGAGAAGGATGAACATTGGAGCAAGAACAAGCATGGCGATGATGGCATGCGCAAGGGAAACAAGAACGGAGTTACAAGTGATGATTTCAGGACTTTGAAGCCACCATAATGGGTGCATGAAGCCTTGGACGAAATATACAAGATGCCACTTCATAAATTTCGTCCCGAGGCTATTTTAGGTGCTGCGTCACCTTATTATTGGGCCAGGCCCATGTAATTTCGAAATACATAAGTATAGGCTATTTTTAGAGTCCGTATGTGTGGGGAAACAAGAGATAGGGTTGATTTCGGACCCCTCCACCAAGGGCCACGAAATTCCCCCCTCTTCCTCCATATATACAGCCCTTAGGGCATCGTTTAGACTTTGGGTTTTGTTTAGATTAAAAGTTCGCCATAGCTGCAACTTCGCGTACTTCGTTTGTGTTCAACGACCAGACAAAGGCGTCACAGAACCCCACCTTGATCAATAAAGCTTTCATCTTATATTCGCAATATCCAGATTGCAATCTTAGTTTCTTGCTTGTTCTTCGTTTGCTCGCAGGAAACAGACCCTTGTGGTCAGGTTGATCGTGCTCCAGCATGGTCAATAACCTCTCGGAGTTGGTTTAGCGATTGCTAAGGCGCGACGTCCTCGCACGTTCGTAGTCGGATCGTCAAAGTCGACTTCCACCAAAGCGATATCCAACATCTCATCGAAAGACGGGACACCTTTGCCTCTATCAGCAGCAGGGGCTGTGGGTGTAACAATTGTATTGATGTCCTCATCATCCTCCCCTTCTTGAAATGAAGTCGTCCTCGACGGAAGTTCATCTTCCTCACCCAAATAAGGCTTCAAATCTGCAATGTTAAAAGTGGGACTAACCCCAAAATCTGCAGGCAGCTCAAGTTTATATGCATTATCATTTATTTTCTCTAACACCTTAAAGGGACCATCAGCACGTGGCATTAACTTTGATTTGCGCAAATCAGGAAATCTATCCTTACGCAAATGTAACCAAACAAGATCTCCAGGTGCAAACACAACATGTTTTCTACCCTTATCTCCAGCAAGTTTATATTTAGCATTCATACGCTCAATGTTTTCCTTAGTTAACTCATGCATTTTTAAAATCAATTCAGCACGTTGTTTAGCATCAAAATTAACCTTCTCCGAAGATGGAAGAGGCAACAAATCAATAGGTGCACGAGGTAGGAAACCATACACAACTTCAAAAGGGCACATCTTAGTAGTAGAATGCAATGAACGATTATAAGAAAATTCAATATGAGGCAAGCATTCCTCCCACATTTTCTTATTATTCTTCAAAACAGCCCTAAGCATAGTAGACAACGTTCTATTGCCTACTTCAGTTTGTCCATCAGTTTGGGGGTAACAAGTAGTACTAAAAAGCAGTTTAGTCCCCAACTTAGCCCATAAACATCTCCAAAAGTGGCTAAGAAATTTAGTATCACGATCTGAAACAATAGTATTTGGCACACCATGCAAGCGAATAATTTCACAAAAGAACAAATCAGCAACATTAACAGCATCATCGCTTTTATGACATGGTATAAAGTGTGCCATTTTCGAGAATCTATCCACGACAACAAATATGCTATCCCTCCCCTTCTTTGTTCGAGGTAAACCTAGAACAAAGTCCATAGATATATCCTCCCAAGGAACACTAGGTACAGGCAAAGGCATATATAAACCATGAGGATTGAGTCGTGACTTAGCTTTTTGACATGTAGTGCAGCGAGCAATAAAACGCTCAACATCCCGTCTCATCTTTGGCCAAAAGAAATGTGTAGCAAGTACGTCCTCCGTCTTCTTCACGCCAAAGTGTCCCATTAATCCTCCTCCATGCGCCTCCTGCAACAACAAAAGACGAACGGAGCTAGCTGGAATGCATAGCTTGTTAGCACGAAACACAAATCCATCGTTAACAACAAACTTGTTCCACATTCTTCCTTCTTTACAATTCTGCATTACATCTTTAAAATCAGCATCATGCACATATTGATCTTTGATGGTGATGAGGACATGACTACCTTGGATATGACCAAAAATATTGCATATATGCATATTTGTCAGGTGATTTCTAGTGCAAGCCATTCAATAATCTATTTATGTTATCCAGAACAAAAATACTTCACACACTTTTGTGTTTTGTCTAATTGCAGGTTTATGGGACATTTGTACAATCCACATATGAAGATAAGGAAGAAAGAGATGTTTATTTGCTGTCCAAAAAGTTCTCTCACGTCACTTTTGGCCCAAGAGAAGATAGAGTCCAAGTCTCTCACGTTCTGGATTCAGATTCGGACTGCACAGACATACCTGACTCAAAACGCACACAAGTTTTTCATACGGACTCCGAATTGGGTGATTCTTTTTTTGTTGGAAACTAGATTTCGTGCACTTTCCATCCCAATTGGAATCACCTTCAAATTCGTCCGGAGCGTTGAGTTGTGGACGAAACAATCTGATGCTGCAGCAGAATCCGAGTCAAACTACAAGTCCAAAGGTGTTGCATCACCTCCACTTGGGCCCATTGGCCTTGTACGACCTAGATTTAGTTTTAGGCTGCCTTGGGACGTCCTCCCACCTCCTTGGCCGCCACCCCTTGCTCCTATATAAGTAGATCCATCTAGTAGCTTTTCCTTGGGATTTGTTTAGTTAAAAGTTAGCCATTGCAACTTCGTGTACTTCGTTTGTGTCCAACAACCAGACCAAGACCGCTTACGGATCCCCACCTTTATCAATACTTCATATATACTCGCAATATTCAGATTGCTTTTATCATATTCTTGCTTGTTCTTCGATTGCTTGCAGGAATAGACCTTCGTGGTCAGGTTGATTGTGCTCCAGCGTGGTCAATAACCTTTCGGAGTTGGTTTAGCGATTGCTAAGGCGCAACGTCGTGCACGTTTGTAGTCGGATCGTCAAAGTCATCTTCACCAAATCGATAGTTATCATCTCATTGAAAGATCGGGACACCCCCGTCTTCACCAAAATTTGATGCAAGTAAGGTTTATCCACCAATTTCCACCACGTGCTACGCACTATTTATTGTCATAATCATAGTTGAGGTCACTCACATCTTCGCCAGATCGAATCTGCATCTTATCTAGTTTGTCTTGGAAAGAGGGAGAAAAAGAAGATAAAGAAAAAAAAGAGAGAAAAAAGGAAAGAAAAAAAAAAGAAAAAGAGGGAGAAGAAAAAGAAAAAAAAGCGTGAGAAAAAAAAGAAAGAAGAAAAAAAATTGGATCTATCTAGAATCAATCTCGTACCTGAATTCGGATTGGAATCTGTTTTGCGCACTGTTCAGTAAAACAGGTGTATCTTCCTCATACGAAGTCCGTTTTAGCTCCGTAAGTACTCAAATTGAAGCTGGCGACGAGCCGCATCTGAATAGTTGCAGAAGCTTGTTCAATATTGGACACCTCAAAATCGGCTTCTAAATAGGTCTTTTTGCCCTCCGAAGTTCATGAACACAGCTTGTTCCAATTTTTCAGGCCAGTTTTAGAATTCTTTGACTCCTCATATCAACTCGGAATTGAGTGATTCTTTTTAGATTGGAAAGCTTGAGTTAGTAGCATTCTTTGAAAGAATTTATCAAAAAATTATCTCAAACTTTTCAAGAGGAAAGTTGGAGAGAGAGTTGTTGTATATCCTGCTTGGCAGTTGTTTTTCATCATTATCTTCACTGCCGTTGTGATCTTCACTTATATCTTGCTGTCAAGAGCTACTTAGTATCCTTCATTGATGCTAGTTGTGCTACGCCATGACCTTATTAGTGTTCTAGGCTCGCGTCTCTAGTCCGGTCTAGCTTAGGACCAGCACAGTACCGTCGTTGAGCGTTTATTCAACATTGCATCTTTGAATTGATTATTGCTAATCTTTTGCTATCATATATAGCCAACCCAGCTCCACATATTTCTTCACCGTGTATACGTATGCTCCCCTGGCAATCGCTTTACTCAATATTCGGAGTTACTTGACACCGCTGGTTGCCGATCACCGCCTGCTGCATGGTAAGAACTTGTAAGACATTGATATTTGCTTTACTGTGAGCGTTTTACCACCACATCCTAGTAGTTATAGGAACATTATTTTTGGGTTTTGTTTCTTGTTCTACTAATCATGACAGGATCCAGAGTCAATTCATGGGCTTTGTCGATCGCGGGAGACGTGCCACCACCTTTGCAAATACCACAACCGTCACGAGAGGTGCACAAACATCCAAATGCACATGATCAGGTTAATGTATCTATACCACCATTTAATGGCCGTTTTAAACCTGCTTTATATATTGAATGGGAGTTCGACATAAAAAATATATTTGCTTCCCATAATTTCAATGAACATAAAAAGGTTAAGGTTGCGGTTTGGTGGAGTGAATATTGTCGGTTACACCCTGATTATATACCTACTACTTGGGATGATTTGAAACTTGCCATGCGACATACTTTCGTCCCTGCTTATTATACTCGTGACATGATTAAGAAGTTGCAACACTTAAAACAAGGTAGTGAAACTGTAACAAAATATTATGATGATTTACAAACTACCTTGTTGCATTCCTCTTTAGAAGAAAGTGAAGATGATTTTATGGATAGATTTTGGGGAGGATTAAACCGTGATATTCAAGAGATACTAATTCATGAAGAGTGTTATCCTATGGACCATTTGTTTCATCTTGCTTGCAAAGCTGAACAGGAAATAAAACGACGTGTTGGCCATGAGGAGAACAAGCGCACGGTGCACATTCCAAGAGTTGATATGATTGTTCCTTCAACTACTAGGCATACTATGACAACCACATCGGTTGTTGTCAGGACTACATCACCTCCACCATGTGACACATCGCCCCCGAGAGTGGCTACATCATCTGAGTTGATCATAAGAGGTAATGACAAAGGTACTGATCTTCCATCTCTACATGAGAATGATGAATGCCTTGTCAATTTGAATGCACCATCTGATGAGCTACCCACTACTTTGATCACACCACCTATTTTAGAGGACTACGTTGATAATTTGACTTTGCCATGTGATCAAACAACTGAAATACCAACAATTTTGAGTGCACCCATTGAATTAACTATTGATTCAAAAGAACCAATGTTTAATCATTTTGATATGACCTCTAATCTTGGTGATGATTCTGTGTTGAATGACTTATTGCATGTTTGCTTATTTAAGCATGTTGTAGCATGTAAATTTGATGCAAGTAAGGTTTATTCACCAATGTTGGGATGGTTTAATGATGAACATTGTCAATCTTTTGAAATGAATAAGAGCTTCACTTATATGTGCAAACTGAGTTGCAATATTTTCATGCCTTCTACTTCTTGTGCTAATTTTTTGGCTTTAGATTTTATGAACTATGCAAGTTACTCATCTATTCATGTGTCATATATGCAAAAATCAAGGGAAGTAAAAATGGATGACATATACATATACAACATGTACACCTTGTCTCTTTTGTTAGCCACATTTCAGATTAAGCAACGCCGAGGACGGCTTTATTTTCAAGAAGGGGAGGATGATGAGGACATGACTACCTTGGATATGACAAAAAATATTGCATATATGCATATTTGTCAGGTGATTTCTAGTGCAAACTATTCAATAATCTATTTGTGTTATCCAGAACAAAAATACTTCACACACTTTTGTGTTTTGTCTAATTGCAGGTGTATGGAACATTTGTACAATCCACATATGAAGATAAGGAAGAAAGAGATGTTTATTTGCTGTCCAAAAAGTTCTCTCACGTCACTTTTGGCCCAAGAGAAGATAGAGTCCAAGTCTCTCACGTTCTGGATTCAGATTCGGACTGCACAGACATACCTGACTCAAAACGCACACAAGTTTTTCATACGGACTCTGAATTGGGTGATTCTTTTTTTGTTGGAAACTAGATTTCGTGCACTTTCCAACCCAATTGGAATCACCTTCAAATTCGTCCGGAGTGTTGAGTTGTGGACGAAACAATCTGATGTTGCAGCAGAATCCGAGTCAAACTACAAGTCCAAAGGTGTTACATCACCTCCACTTGGGCCCATTGGCCTTGTACGACCTAGATTTAGTTTTAGGCTGCCTTGGGACGTCCTCCCACCTCCTTGGCCTCCACCCCTTGCTCCTATATAAGTAGATCCATCTAGTAGCTTTTCCTTGGGATTTGTTTAGTTAAAAGTTAGCCATTGCAACTTCGTGTACTTCGTTTGTGTCCAACGACCAGACCAAGACCGCTTACGGATCCCCACCTTTATCAATACCTCATATATACTCGCAATATTCAGATTGCTTTTATCATATTCTTGCTTGTTCTTCGATTGCTTGCAGGAATAGACCTTCGTGGTCAGGTTGATTGTGCTCCGGTGTGGTCAATAACCTCTCAGAGTTGGTTTAGCGATTGCTAAGACGCAACGTCGTGCACGTTTGTAGTCGGGTCGTCAAAGTCATCTTCACCAAATCGATAGTTATCATCTCATCGAAAGATCGGGACACCCCGCCTCTATCACTAGGCATACTATGACAACCACATCCGTTGTTGTCAGGACTACATCACCTCCACCATGTGACACATCGCCCCCGAGAGTGGCTACATCATCTGAGTTGATCATAAGAGGTAATGACAAAGGTACTGATCTTCCATTTCTACACGAGAATGATGAATGCCTTGTCAATTTGAATGCACCATCTGATGAGCTACCCACTACTTTGATCACACCACCTATTTTAGAGGACTACGTTGATAATTTGACTTTGCCATGTGATCAAACAACTGAAATACCAACAATTTTGAGTGCACCCATTGAATTAACTATTGATGCAAAAGAACCAATGTTTAATCATTTTGATATGACCTCTAATCTTGGTGATGATTCTGTGTTGAATGACTTATTGCATGTTTGCTTATTTAAGCATGTTGTAGCATGTAAATTTGATGCAAGTAAGGTTTATTCACCAATGTTGGGATGGTTTAATGATGAACATTGTCAATCTTTTGAAATGAATAAGAGCTTCACTTATATGTGCAAACTGAGTTGCAATATTTTCATGCCTTCTACTTCTTGTGCTAATTTTTTGGCTTTAGATTTTATGAACTATGCAAGTTACTCATCTACTCATGTGTCATATATGCAAAAATCAAGGGAAGTAAAAATGGATGACATATACATATACAACATGTACACCTTGTCTCTTTTGTTAGCCACATTTCAGATTAAGCAACGCCGAGGACGGCTTTATTTTCAAGAAGGGGAGGATGATGAGGACATGACTACCTTGGATATGACCAAAAATATTGCATATATGCATATTTGTCACGTGATTTCTAGTGCAAACTATTCAATAATCTATTTATGTTATCCAGAACAAAAATACTTCACACACTTTTGTGTTTTGTCTAATTGCAGGTGTATGGGACATTTGTACAATCCACATATGAAGATAAGGAAGAAAGAGATGTTTATTTGCTGTCCAAAAAGTTCTCTCACGTCACTTTTGGCCCAAGAGAGGATAGAGTCCAAGTCTCTCACGTTCTGGATTCAGATTCGGACTGCACAGACACACCTGACTCAAAACGCACACAAGTTTTTCATACGGACTCCGAATTGGGTGATTCTTTTTTTGTTGGAAACTAGATTTCGTGCACTTTCAAACCCAATTGGAATCACCTTCAAATTCGTCCGGAGCGTTGAGTTGTGGACGAAACAATCTGATGCTGCAGCAGAATCCGAGTCAAACTACAAGTCCAAAGGTGTTACATCACCTCCACTTGGGCCCATTGGCCTCGTACGACCTAGATTTAGTTTTAGGCTGCCTTGGGACGTCCTCCCACCTCCTTGGCCGCCACCCCTTGCTCCTATATAAGTAGATCCATCTAGTAGCTTTTCCTTGGGATTTGTTTAGTTAAAAGTTAGCCATTGCAACTTCGTGTACTTCGTTTGTGTCCAACGACCAGACCAAGACCGCTTACGGATCCCCACCTTTATCAATACTTCATCTATATTCGCAATATTCAGATTACTTTACATATTTTTGTTTGTTCTTCGATTGCTTGCAGGAATAGACCTTCGTGGTCAGGTTGATTGTGCTTCGACGTGGTCAATAACCTCTCGGAGTTGGTTTAGCGATTGCTAAGGCGCAACGTCGTGCATGTTTGTAGTCGGATCGTCAAAGTCGTCTCCACCAAATCGATAGTTATCATGTCATCAAAAGATCGGGACACCTTTGCCTCTATCAATCACACCACCTATTTTAGAGGACTGCGTTGATAATTTGACTTTGCCATGTGATCAAACAACTGAAATACCAACAATTTTGAGTGCACCCATTGAATTAACTATTGATGCAAAAGAACCAATGTTTAATCATTTTGATATGACCTCTAATCTTGGTGATGATTCTGTGTTGAATGACTTATTGCATGTTTGCTTATTTAAGCATGTTGTAGCATGTAAATTTGATGCAAGTAAGGTTTATTCACCAATGTTGGGATGGTTTAATGATGAACATTGTCAATCTTTTGAAATGAATAAGAGCTTCACTTATATGTGCAAACTGAGTTGCAATATTTTCATGCCTTCTACTTCTTGTGCTAATTTTTTGGCTTTAGATTTTATGAACTATGCAAGTTACTCATCTATTCATGTGTCATATATGCAAAAATCAAGGGAAGTAAAAATGGATGACATATACATATACAACATGTACACCTTGTCTCTTTTGTTAGCCACATTTCAGATTAAGCAACGCCGAGGACGGCTTTATTTTCAAGAAGGGGAGGATGATGAGGACATGACTACCTTGGATATGACAAAAAATATTGCATATATGCATATTTGTCAGGTGATTTCTAGTGCAAACTATTCAATAATCTATTTGTGTTATCCAGAACAAAAATACTTCACACACTTTTGTGTTTTGTCTAATTGCAGGTGTATGGAACATTTGTACAATCCACATATGAAGATAAGGAAGAAAGAGATGTTTATTTGCTGTCCAAAAAGTTCTCTCACGTCACTTTTGGCCCAAGAGAAGATAGAGTCCAAGTCTCTCACGTTCTGGATTCAGATTCGGACTGCACAGACATACCTGACTCAAAACGCACACAAGTTTTTCATACGGACTCTGAATTGGGTGATTCTTTTTTTGTTGGAAACTAGATTTCGTGCACTTTCCAACCCAATTGGAATCACCTTCAAATTCGTCCGGAGTGTTGAGTTGTGGACGAAACAATCTGATGTTGCAGCAGAATCCGAGTCAAACTACAAGTCCAAAGGTGTTACATCACCTCCACTTGGGCCCATTGGCCTTGTACGACCTAGATTTAGTTTTAGGCTGCCTTGGGACGTCCTCCCACCTCCTTGGCCTCCACCCCTTGCTCCTATATAAGTAGATCCATCTAGTAGCTTTTCCTTGGGATTTGTTTAGTTAAAAGTTAGCCATTGCAACTTCGTGTACTTCGTTTGTGTCCAACGACCAGACCAAGACCGCTTACGGATCCCCACCTTTATCAATACCTCATATATACTCGCAATATTCAGATTGCTTTTATCATATTCTTGCTTGTTCTTCGATTGCTTGCAGGAATAGACCTTCGTGGTCAGGTTGATTGTGCTCCGGTGTGGTCAATAACCTCTCAGAGTTGGTTTAGCGATTGCTAAGGCGCAACGTCGTGCACGTTTGTAGTCGGATCGTCAAAGTCATCTTCACCAAATCGATAGTTATCATCTCATCGAAAGATCGGGACACCCCGCCTCTATCAAGTGGTATCAGTTTTCAGGTTGCTCGGTGAGAATTTCCAGTTTTCCTAGATTAGATTTATTTTCTTACCTATTGTCCAAGAAAAAGCCACAAAAAAGAGTTAGATCTATTCATCCTTGGTCCAAGCCAGTCTGAGCCTTTGCAATTTTCTTTTCATTGCTTGCATAGTTGAATTATCGGTTGCATTGTCGTGTCGAGTTGCTGGTCTTAGTGTCTAGTTCGTTTAGAGTTTCGAGTTCTGTTCACATTAGTCACGCCACCGCTGCATCATTATCTCTTCCGCTGTCCACCACCCATCCATCAATTTCCACCACGTGCTACCCATCTTTTCATTGTCATAATAATAGTTGAGATCGTTCACATCTTCACTTGATCCAATCTGCATCTTATCTAGTTTGTTTTGGAAAGAGGGAGAAAAAAAGAGAGAAAAAAACGAGAGAAAAAAAAGGAGAAAAAAAAAGTCAGAGAAAAAAAAAGGAGAGAAAGAAAAAAAAGTGTGAGGAAAAAAAAGAGAGAAGAAAAAAAAAACAAAAAAATCGGCACAAACTTTTTCAGAGGAAAGTTGGAGAGAGAGTTGTTGTATATCCTGCTTGGCAGTTGTTTTTCATTATTATCTTCACTGCCGTTGTGATATTCACTTATATCTTGCTGTCAAGAGCTACTTAGTATCCTTCATTGATGCTAGTTGTGCTACGCCGTGACCTCATTAGTGTTCTAGGCTCGCGTCTCTAGTACGGTCTAGCCTAGGACCAGCACAGTACCGTCGTTGAGCGTTTATTCAACATTGCATCTTTGAATTGATTATTGCTAATCTTTTGCTACCATATATAGCCAACCCAGCTCCACATATTTCTACACCGTGTATACGTACGCTCCCCTGGCAATCGCTTTACTCAATATTCGGAGTTACTTGACACCGCTGGTTGCCGATCACCGCCTGCTGCATGGTAAGAACTTGTAAGACATTGATATTTGCTTTACTGTGAGCGTTTTACCACCACATCCTAGTAGTTATAGGAACATTATTTTGTTTCTTGTTCTACTAATCATGACAGGATCCAGAGTCAATTCATGGGCTTTGTCGATCGCGGGAGACGTGCCACCACCTTTGCAAATACCACAACCGTCACGAGAGGTGCACAAACATCCAAATGCACATGATCAGGTTAATGTATCTATACCACCATTTAATGGCCGTTTTAAACCTGCTTTATATATTGAATGGGAGTTCGACATAAAAAATATATTTGCTTCCCATAATTTCGATGAACATAAAAAGGTTAAGGTTGCGGTTGGTTCTTTCACTGGTTATGCTTTGGTTTGGTGGAGTGAATATTGTCGGTTACACCCTGATTATATACCTACTACTTGGGATGATTTGAAACTTGCCATGCGACATACTTTCGTCCCTGCTTATTATACTCGTGACATGATTAAGAAGTTGCAACACTTAAAACAAGGTAGTGAAATTGTAACAAAATATTATGATGATTTACAAACTACCTTGTTGAATTCCTCTTTAGAAGAAAGTGAAGATGATTTTATGGATAGATTTTGGGGAGGATTAAACCGTGATATTCAAGAGATACTAATTCATGAAGAGTGTTATCCTATGGACCATTTGTTTCATCTTGCTTGCAAAGCTGAACAGGAAATAAAACGACGTGTTGGCCACGAGGAGAACAAGCGCACGGTGCACATTCCAAGAGTTGATATGATTGTTCCTTCAACTACTAGGCATACTATGACAACCACATCCGTTGTTGTCAGGACTACATCACCTCCACCATGTGACACATCGCCCCCGAGAGTGGCTACATCATCTGAGTTGATCATAAGAGGTAATGACAAAGGTACTGATCTTCCATCTATACATGAGAATGATGAATGCCTTGTCAATTTGAATGCACCATCTGATGAGCTACCCACTACTTTGATCACACCACCTATTTTAGAGGACTACGTTGATAATTTGACTTTGCCATGTGATGAAACAACTGAAATACCAATAATTTTGAGTGCACCCATTGAATTAACTATTGATGCAAAAGAACCAATGTTTAATCATTTTGATATGACCTCTAATCTTGGTGATGATTCTGTGTTGAATGACTTATTGCATGTTTGCTTATTTAAGCATGTTGTAGCATGTAAATTTGATGCAAGTAAGGTTTATTCACCAATGTTGGGATGGTTTAATGATGAACATTGTCAATCTTTTGAAATGAATAAGAGCTTCACTTATATGTGCAAACTGAGTTGCAATATTTTCATGCCTTCTACTTCTTTTGCTAATTTTTTGGCTTTAGATTTTATGAACTATGCAAGTTACTCATCTACTCATGTGTCATATATGCAAAAATCAAGGGAAGTAAAAATGGATGATATATACATATACAACATGTACACCTTGTCTCTTTTGTTAGCCACATTTCAGATTAAGCAATGCCGAGGACGGCTTTATTTTCAAGAAGGGGAGGATGATGAGGACATGACTACCTTGGATATGACCAAAAATATTGCATATATGCATATTTGTCAGGTGAATTCTAGTGCAAACTATTCAATAATCTATTTATGTTATCCAGAATAAAAATACTTCACACACTTTTGTGTTTTGTCTAATTGCAGGTGTATGGGACATTTGTACAATCCACATATGAAGATAAGGAAGAAAGAGATGTTTATTTGCTGTCCAAAAAGTTCTCTCACGTCACTTTTGGCCCAAGAGAAGATAGAGTCCAAGTCTCTCACGTTCTGGATTCAGATTCGGACTGCACAGACATACCTGACTCAAAACTGATGAGGACATCAATACAATTGTTACACCCACAGCCCCTGCTGCTATACATACTGGACCAATTACTAGAGCTCGTGCACGCCAACTAAATTACCAGGTACTTTCGTTTCTTGGTAATGATTCTAATGTTCATGAGAATATGATGCTGCCTAAATTGGATACATTTGTTTTGCTTACAAATGAAGGGCCTAGCTTGGAGAAGGATGAACATTGGAGCAAGAACAAGCATGGAGATGATGGCATGCGCAAGGAGAACAAGAACGGAGTTACAAGTGATGATTTCAGGACTTTGAAGCCACCATAATGGGTGCATGAAGCCTTGGACGAAATATACAAGATGCCACTTCATAAATTTCGTTCCGAGGCTATTTTAGGTGCTGCGTCACCTTATTATTGGGCCAGGCCCATGTAATTTCGAAATACATAAGTATAGGCTATTTTTAGAGTCCGTATGTGTGGGGAAACAAGAGATAGGGTTGATTTCGGACCCCTCCACCAAGGGCCACGAAATTCCCCCCTCTTCCTCCATATATACAGCCCTTAGGGCATCGTTTAGACTTTGGGTTTTGTTTAGATTAAAAGTTCGCCATAGCTGCAACTTCGCGTACTTCGTTTGTGTTCAACGACCAGACAAAGGCGTCACAGAACCCCACCTTGATCAATAAAGCTTTCATCTTATATTCGCAATATCCAGATTGCAATCTCAGTTTCTTGCTTGTTCTTCGTTTGCTCGCAGGAAGCAGACCCTCGTGGTCAGGTTGATCGTGCTCCGGCGTGGTCAATAACCTCTCGGAGTTGGTTTAGCGATTGCTAAGGTGCGACGTCCTCGCACGTTCGTAGTCGGATCGTCAAAGTCGACTTCCACCAAAGCGAAATCCATCATCTCATCGAAAGACGGGACACCTCCGCCTCTATCACCTCAGGAGATTGGTTTAGCGATTGCTAAGGCGCAACGTCGTGCACGTTTGTAGTCGGATCGTCAAAGTCGTCTCCACCAAATCGATACTTATCATCTCATCGAAAGATCGGGACACCTTTGCCTCTATCACATAGCTTGTTAGCACGAAACACAAATCCATCGTTAACAACAAACTTGTTCCACATTCTTCCTTCTTTACAATTCTGCATTACATCTTTAAAATCAGCATCATGCACATATTGATCTTTGATGGTCTCCAAACCAAATATTTTGAAGTCAAGTTGTGAAAGCATAGTATAGCGACGAGACAATGCATCAGCAATAACATTTTCTTTTCCCTTCTTGATAGAGGCGGAGGTGTCCCGTCTTTCGATGAGATGGTGGATTTCGCTTTGGTAGAAGTTGACTTTGACGATCCGACTACGAATGTGCGAGGACGTCGCGCCTTAGCAATCGCTAAACCAACTCCGAGAGGTTATTGACCACGCCGGAGCACGATCAACCTGACCACGAGGGTCTGTTTCCTGCGAGCAAATGAAGAACAAGCAAGAAACTAAGATTGCAATCTAGATATTGCGAATATAAGATGAAAGCTTTATTGATCAAGGTGGGGTTCTGTGACGCCTTTGTCTGGTCGTTGAACACAAACGAAGTACGCGAAGTTGCAGCTATGGCGAACTTTTAATCTAAACAAAACCCAAAGTCTAAACGATGCCCTAAGGGCTGTATATATGGAGGAAGAGGGGGGAATTTCGTGGCCCTTGGTGGAGGGGTCCGAAATCACCCTATCTCTTGTTTCCCCACACATACGGACTCTAAAAATAGCCTATACTTATGTATTTCGAAATTACATGGGCCTGGCCCAATAATAAGGTGACGCAGCACCTAAAATAGCCTCGGGACGAAATTTATGAAGTGGCATCTTGTATATTTCGTCCAAGGCTTCATGCACCCTTTATGGTGGCTTCAATGTCCTGAAATCATCACTTGTAACTCCGTTCTTGTTCCCCTTGCGCATGCCATCATCTCCATGCTTGTTCTTGCTCCAATGTTCATCCTTCTCCAAGCTAGGCCCTTCATTTGTAAGCAAAACAAATGTATCCAATTTAGGCAGCATCATATTCTCATGAACATTAGAATCGTTACCAAGAAACGAAAGTACCTGGTAATTTGGTTGGCGTGCACGAGCTCTAGTAATTGGTCCAGTATGTATAGCAGCAGGGACTGTGGGTGTAACAATTATATTGATGTCCTCATCATCCTCCCCTTCTTGAAATGAAGTCGTCCTCGACGGAAGTTCATTTTCCTCACCCAAATAAGGCTTCAAATCTGCAATGTTAAAAGTGGGACCAACCCCAAAATCTGCAGGTAGCTCAAGTTTATATGCATTATCATTTATTTTCTCTAACACCTTAAAGGGACCATCAGCACGTGGCATTAACTTTGATTTGCGCAAATCAGGAAATCTATCCTTACGCAAATGTAACCAAACAAGATCTCCAGGTGCAAACACAACATGTTTTCTACCCTTATCTCCAGCAAGTTTATATTTAGCATTCATGCGCTCAATGTTTTCCTTAGTTAACTCATGCATTTTTAAAATCAATTCAGCACGTTGTTTAGAATCAAAATTAACCTTCTCCGAAGATGGAAGAGGCATCAAATCAATAGGTGCACGAGGTAGGAAACCATACACAACTTCAAAAGGGCACATCTTAGTAGTAGAATGCAATGAACTATTATAAGCAAATTCAATATGAGGCAAGCATTCCTCCCACATTTTCTTATTATTCTTCAAAACAGCCCTAAGCATAGTAGACAACGTTCTATTGACTACTTCAGTTTGTCCATCAGTTTGGGGGTGACAAGTAGTACTAAAAAGCAGTTTAGTCCCCAACTTTGCCCATAAACATCTCCAAAAGTGGCTAAGAAATTTAGTATCACGATCTGAAACAATAGTATTTGGCACACCATGCAAGCGAATAATTTCACGAAAGAACAAATCAGCAACATTAACAGCATCATCGCTTTTATGACATGGTATAAAGTGTGCCATTTTCGAGAATCTATCCACGACAACAAATATGCTATCCCTCCCCTTCTTTGTTCGAGGTAAACCTAAAACAAAGTCCATAGATATATCCTCCCAAGGAACACTAGGTACAGGCAAAGGCATATATAAACCATGAGGATTGAGTCGTGACTTAGCTTTTTGACATGTAGTGCATCGAGCAATAAAACGCTCAACATCCCGTCTCATCTTTGTCCAAAAGAAATGTGTAGCAAGTACGTCCTCCGTCTTCTTCACGCTAAAGTGTCCCATTAATCCTCCTCCATGCGCCTCCTGCAACAACAAAAGACGAACGGAGCTAGCTGGAATGCATAGCTTGTTAGCACGAAACACAAATCCATCGTTAACGACAAACTTGTTCCACATTCTTCCTTCTTTACAATTCTGCATTACATCTTTAAAATCAGCATCATGCACATATTGATCTTTGATGGTCTCCAAACCAAATATTTTGAAGTCAAGTTGTGAAAGCATAGTATAGCGACGAGACAATGCATCAGCAATAACATTTTCTTTTCCCTTCTTGTGTTTAATGACATAAGGGAAAGTCTCAATGAATTCAACCCATTTAGCATGTCTACGATTCAGTTTAGCTTAACTTTTAATATGTTTCAAAGATTCATGATCAGAATGTATAACAAATTCTTTGGGCCATAAATAATGTTGCCATGTTTCTAAAGTCCGAACAAGAGCATATAATTCTTTATCATAAGTAGAATAATTCAGACTAGGCCCACTCAATTTTTCAGAAAAGTATGCAACAGGTTTGCCATCTTGTAATAACACACCTCCTAATCCAATTCCACTAGCATCACAATAAAATCAGGAAGTTGGAGTAAAGGAGCATGTGTCAACTTATCTTTCAATACCGTGAAGGCTTCTTCCTGTGCGGTTCCCCAAAGAAAAGGCACATCCTTCTTTGTAAGCTCATTGAGAGGTGCAGCAATGGTGCTGAAATCTCTCACAAAACGCCTATAGAATCCAGCGAGGCCAAGAAAACTCCTCACTTGTGTGACCGTTTTGGGCTGCGGCCAACTCTCAATAGCTTCAATCTTGGCTTTATCAACTTCAATTCCCTGTGGAGTAACAACATAGCCAAGAAAAGATACTCGGTCTGATAGAGGCGAGGGTCCCGATCTTTCGATGAGATGATGGATATCGCTTTGGTGGAAGTCGACTTTGACGATCCGACTACGAACGTGCGAGGACGTCGCGCCTTAGCAATCGCTAAACCAACTCCGAGAGGTTATTGACCACGCCGGAGCACGATCAACCTGACCACGAGGGTCTGTTTCCTGCGAGCAAACGAAGAACAAGCAAGAAACTAAGATTGCAATCTGGATATTGCGAATATAAGATGAAAGCTTTATTGATCAAGGTGGGGTTCTGTGACGCCTTTGTCTGGTCGTTGAACACAAACGAAGTACGCGAAGTTGCAGCTATGGCGAACTTTTAATCTAAACAAAACCCAAGGTCTAAACGATGCCCTAAGGGCTGTATATATGGAGGAAGAGGGGGTGGATTTCGTGGCCCTTGGTGGAGGGGTCCGAAATCAACCCTATCTCTTGTTTCCCCACACATACGGACTCTAAAAATAGCCTATACTTATGTATTTCGAAATTACATGGGCCTCGCCCAATAATAAGGTGACGCAGCACCTAAAATAGCCTCGGGACGAAATTTATGAAGTGGCATCTTGAATATTTCGTCCAAGGCTTCATGCACACATTATGGTGGCTTCAAAGTCCTGAAATCATCACTTGTAACTCCGTTCTTGTTCCCCTTGCGCATGCCATCATCTCCATGCTTGTTCTTGCTCCAATGTTCATCCTTCTCCAAGCTAGGCCCTTCATTTGTAAGCAAAACAAATGTATCCAATTTACGCAGCATCATATTCTCATGAACATTAGAATCATTACCAAGAAACGAAAGTACCTGATAATTTAGTTGGCGTGCACGAGCTCTAGTAATTGGTCCAGTATGTATAGCAGCAGGGGCTGTGGGTGTAACAATTGTATTGATGTCCTCATCATCCTCCCCTTCTTGAAATGAAGTCGTCCTCGACGGAAGTTCATCTTCCTCACCCACATAATGCTTCAAATCTGCAATGCTAAAAGTGGGACTAACCCCAAAATCTGCAGGCAACTCAAGTTTGTATGCATTATCATTTCTTTTCTCTAACACCTTAAAGGGACCATCAGCACGTGGCATTAGCTTTGATTTGCGCAAATCAGGAAATCTATCCTTACGCAAATGTAACCAAACAAGATCTCCAGGTGCAAACACAACATGTTTTCTACCCTTATCTCCAGCAAGTTTATATTTAGCATTCATACGCTCAATGTTTTCCTTAGTTAACTCATGCATTTTTAAAATCAATTCAGCACGTTGTTTAGCATCAAAATTAACCTTCTCCGAAGATGGAAGAGGCAACAAATCAATAGGTGCACGAGGTAGGAAACCATACACAACTTCAAAAGGGCACATCTTAGTAGTAGAATGCAATGAACGATTATAAGCAAATTCAATATGAGGCAAGCATTCCTCCCACATTTTCTTATTATTCTTCAAAACAGCCCTAAGCATAGTAGTCAACGTTCTATTGACTACTTCAGTTTGTCCATCAGTTTGGGGGTGACAAGTAGTACTAAAAAGCAGTTTAGTCCCCAACTTAGCCCATAAACATCTCCAAAAGTGGCTAAGAAATTTAGTATCACGATCTGAAACAATAGTATTTGGCACACCATGCAAGCGAATAATTTCACGAAAGAACAAATCAGCAACATTAACAGCATCATCGCTTTTATGACATGGTATAAAGTGTGCCATTTTCGAGAATCTATCCACGACAACAAATATGCTATCCCTCCCCTTCTTTGTTCGAGGTAAACCTAAAACAAAGTCCATAGATATATCCTCCCAAGGAACACTAGGTACAGGCAAAGGCATATATAAACCATGAGGATTGAGTCGTGACTTAGCTTTTTGACATGTAGTGCATCGAGCAATAAAACGCTCAACATCCCGTCTCATCTTTGGCCAAAAGAAATGTGTAGCAAGTACGTCCTCCGTCTTCTTCACGGCAAAATGTCCCATTAATCCTCCTCCATGCGCTTCCTGCAACAACAAAAGACGAACGGAGCTAGCTGGAATGCATAGCTTGTTAGCACGAAACACAAATCCATCGTTAACGACAAACTTGTTCCACATTCTTCCTTCTTTACAATTCTGCATTACAGCTTTAAAATCAGCATCATGCACATATTGATCTTTGATGGTCTCCAAACCAAATATTTTGAAGTCAAGTTGTGAAAGCATAGTATAGCGACGAGACAATGCATCAGCAATAACATTTTCTTTTCCCTTCTTGTGTTTAATGACATAAGGGAAAGTCTCAATGAATTCAACCCATTTAGCATGTCTACGATTCAGTTTAGCTTGACTTTTAATATGTTTCAAAGATTCATGATCAGAATGTATAACAAATTCTTTGGGCCATAAATAATGTTGCCATGTTTCTAAAGTCCGAACAAGAGCATATAATTCTTTATCATAAGTAGAATAATTCAGACTAGGCCCACTCAATTTTTCAGAAAAGTATGCAACAGGTTTGCCATCTTGTAATAACACACCTCCTTGCATCAATAGTTAATTCAATGGGTGCACTCAAAATTGTTGGTATTTCAGTTGTTTGATCACATGGCAAAGTCAAATTATCAACGTAGTCCTCTAAAATAGGTGGTGTGATCAAAGTAGAGGGTAGCTCATCAGATGGTGCATTCAAATTGACAAGGCATTCATCATTCTCATGTAGAGATGGAAGATCAGTACCTTTGTCATTACCTCTTATGATCAACTCAGATGATGTAGCCACTCTCGGGGGCGATGTGTCACATGGTGGAGGTGATGTAGTCCTGACAACAACGGATGTGGTTGTCATAGTATGCCTAGTAGTTGAAGGAACAATCATATCAACTCTTAGAATGTGCATCGTGCGCTTGTTCTCCTCGTGGCCAACACGTCGTTTTATTTCCTGTTCAGCTTTGCAAGCAAGATGAAACAAATGGTCCATAGGATAACACTCTTCATGAATTAGTATCTCTTGAATATCACGGTTTAATCCTCCCCAAAATCTATCCATAAAATCATCTTCACTTTCTTCTAAAGAGGAATGCAACAAGGTAGTTTGTAAATCATCATAATATTTTGTTACAGTTTCACTACCTTGTTTTAAGTGTTGCAACTTCTTAATCATGTCACGAGTATAATAAGCAGGGACGAAAGTATGTCGCATGGCAAGTTTCAAATCATCCCAAGTAGTAGGTATATAATCAGGGTGTAACCGACAATATTCACTCCACCAAACCAAAGCATAACCAGTGAAAGAACCAACCGCAACCTTAACCTTTTTATATTCATTGAAATTATGGGAAGCAAATATATTTTTTATGTCGAACTCCCATTCAATATATAAAGCAGGTTTAAAACGGCCATTAAATGGTGGTATAGATACATTAACCTGATCATGTGCATTTGGATGTTTGTGCACCTCTCGTGACGGTTGTGGTATTTGCAAAGGTGGTGGCACGTCTCCCGCGATCGACAAAGCCCATGAATTGACTCTGGATCCTGTCATGATTAGTAGAACAAGAAACAAAACCCAAAAATAATGTTCCTATAACTACTAGGATGTGGTGGTAAAACGCTCACAGTAAAGCAAATATCAATGTCTTACAAGTTCTTACCATGCAGTAGGCGGTGATCGGCAACCATCGGTGTCAAGTAACTCCGAATATTGAGTAAAGCGATTGCCAGGGGAGCGTACGTATACACGATGTAGAAATATGTGGAGCTGGGTTGGCTATATATGGTAGCAAAAGATTAGCAATAATCAATTCAAAGATGCAATGTTGAATAAACGCTCAACGACGGTACTGTGCTGGTCCTAGGCTAGACCGGACTAGAGACGCGAGCCTAGAACACTAATGAGGTCACGGCGTAGCACAACTAGCATCAATAAAGGATCCTAAGTAGCTCTTGACAGCAAGATATAAGTGAAGATCACAACGGCAGTGAAGATAATGATGAAAAACAACTGCCAAGCAGGATATACAACAACTCTCTCTCCAACTTTCCTCTTGATAAGTTTGAGACAATTTTCTGATAAATTCTTTCAAAGAATGCTACTAACTCAAGCTTTCCAATGCAAAAAGAATCACTCAATTCCGAGTTGATATGAGGAGTCAAAGAATTCTAAAACTGGCCTAAAAAATTGGAACAAGTTGTGTTCACGAACTTCGGAGGGCAAAAAGACCTATTTAGAAGCCGATTTTGAGGTGTCAAATATTGAACTAGCTTCTGCAACTATTTAGATGCGGCTCGTCGCTATCTTCAATTTGAGTACTCACGGAGCCAAAACTGACTTCGTATGAGGAAGATACACCTGTTTTACTGAACAGTGCGCAAAACAGATTCCAATCCGAATTCAGGTACGAGATTGATTCTAGATAGAGCCAATTTTTTTTCTCTCTTTTTTTTTCTCACGCTTTTTTTCTTTTTCTTCTCCCTCTTTTTCTTTTTTTTTCTTTCCTTTTTTCTCTCTTTTTTTTCTTTATATTCTTTTTCTCCCTCTTTCCAAGACAAACTAGATAAGATGCAGATTCGATCAGGCGAAGATGTGAGTGACCTCAACTATTATTATGACAATGAATGGTGGGTAGCACGTGGTGGAAATTGATGGATGGATGGTGGACAGCGGAAGAGATAATGATGCAGCGGTGGCGTGACTAATGTGAACAGAACTCGAAACTCTAAACGAACTAGACACTAAGACCAGCAACTCGACACGACGATGCAATCGATAATTCAATTATGCAATCAATGAAAAGAAAATTGCAAAGGCTCAGACTGGCTTGGACCAAGGATGAATAGATCTAACTCTTTTTTGTGGCTTTCTCTTGGACAATAGGTAAGAAAGTAAATCTAATTTAGGAAAACTGGAAATTCTCACCGAGCAACCTGAAAACTGATACCACTTGATAGAGGCGGGGTGTCCCGATCTTTCGATGAGATGATAACTATCGATTTGGTGGAGACGACTTTGACGATCCGACTACAAACGTGCACGACGTTGCGCCTTAGCAATCGCTAAACCAACTCCGAGAGGTTATTGACCACGCCGGAGCACAATCAACCTGACCACGAAGGTCTATTCCTGCAAGCAATCGAAGAACAAGCAAGAATATGATAAAAGCAATCTGAATATTGCGAGTATATATGAAGTATTGATAAAGGTGGGGATCCGTAAGCGGTCTTGGTCTGGTCGTTGGACACAAACGGAGTACACGAAGTTGCAATGGCTAACTTTTAACTAAACAAATCCCAAGGAAAAAGCTACTAGATGGATCTACTTATATAGGAGCAAGGGGTGGCGGCCAAGGAGGTGGGAGGACGTCCCAAGGCAGCCTAAAACTAAATCTAGGTCGTACAAGGCCAATGGGCCCAAGTGGAGGTGATGTAACACCTTTGAACTTGTAGTTTGACTCGGATTCTGCTGCAGCATCAGATTGTTTCATCCACAACTCAACGCTCCGGACGAATTTGAAGGTGATTCCAATTGGGTTGGAAAGTGCATGAAATCTAGTTTCCAACAAAAAAAAATCACCCAATTCGGAGTCCGTATGAAAAACTTGTGTGCGTTTTGAGTCAGGTATGTCTGTGCAGTCCGAATCTGAATCCAGAACGTGAGAGACTTGGACTCTATCTTCTCTTGGGCCAAAAGTGACGTGAGCGAACTTTTTGAACAGCAAATAAACATCTCTTTCTTCCTTATCTTCATATGTGGATTGTACAAATGTCCCAAACACCTGCAATTAGACAAAACACAAAAGTGTGTGAAGTATTTTTGTTCTGGATAACATAAATAGATTATTGAATAGTTTGCACTAGAAATCACCTGACAAATATGCATATATGCAATATTTTTGGTCATATCCAAGGTAGTCATGTCCTCATCACATAGCTTGTTAGCACGAAACACAAATCCATCGTTAACAACAAACTTGTTCCACATTCTTCCTTCTTTACAATTCTGCATTACATCTTTAAAATCAGCATCATGCACATATTGATCTTTGATGGTCTCCAAACCAAATATTTTGAAGTCAAGTTGTGAAAGCATAGTATAGCGACGAGACAATGCATCAGCAATAACATTTTCTTTTCCCTTCTTGTGTTTAATGACATAAGGGAAAGTCTCAATGAATTCAACCCATTTAGCATGTCTACGATTCAGTTTAGCTTGACTTTTAATATGTTTCAAAGATTCATGATCAGAATGTATAACAAATTCTTTGGGCCATAAATAATGTTGCCATGTTTCTAAAGTCCGAACAATAGCATATAATTCTTTATCATAAGTAGAATAATTCAGACTAGGCCCACTCAATTTTTCAGAAAAGTATGCAACAGGTTTGCCATCTTGTAATAACACACCTCCTAATCCAATTCCACTAGCATCACATTCAAGCTCAAAAGTCTTATTAAAATCAGGAAGTTGGAGTGAAGGAGCATGTGTCAACTTATCTTTCAATACCGTGAAGGCTTCTTCCTGTGCGGTACCCCAAAGAAAAGGCACATCTTTCTTTGTAAGCTCATTGAGAGGTGCAGCAATGGTGCTGAATTCTCTCACAAAACGCCTATAGAATCCAGCGAGGCTAAGAAAACTCCTCACTTGTGTGACTGTTTTGGGCTGCGGCCAACTCTCAATAGCTTCAATCTTGGCTTTATCAACTTCAATTCCCTGTGGAGTAACAACATAGCCAAGAAAAGATACTCGGTCGGTGCAAAAGGTGCACTTCCCAAGGTTACCAAACAAACGTGCATCACGTAGAGCAATAAAAACAGCACGTAAATGTTCCAAATGTTCTTCCAAAGATCTGCTATAAATCAATATGTCATCAAAGTAAACTACCACAAATCGTCCAATGAAAGCACGTAAAACTTCGTTCATTAATCTCATGAAAGTACTAGGTGCATTAGTTAACCCAAAAGGCATGACTAACCACTCATATAATCCAAACTCAGTTTTAAATGCTGTTTTCCATTCATCTCCCAATTTCATACGAATTTGATGGTAGCCACTACACAAATTAACTTTGGAGAATATTGTAGAGCCACTCAATTCATCAAGCATATCATCTAGCCTAGGAATAGGATGACGATAACGAATAGTAATATTATTAATGCCTCTACAATCAACACACATACGTGATGTACCATCCTTTTTCGGCACTAGAATAATAGGAACAACACAAGGACTAAGGGATTCGCGTATATAACCTTTGTCGAGAAGCTCTTGTACTTGACGCATAATCTCCTTCGTCTCCTCTGGATTGGTTCGGTATGGTACACGGTTTGGCAGTGAAGCACCGGGAATTAAGTCAATCTGATGCTCAATCCCTCGAATAGGCGGTAATCCCGGTGGCACGTCTTGTGGAAAAACGTCAGCGAACTCCTGCAAAATGTTAGTGACAGCAGGAGGCAAAGAGGAAGGCACGTCCTCGAATGAAAATAACGCCTCTTTGCACACAAAAGCATAGCAAACAGATTTGCTGAAATCTAGCTCATCAATATCAGATTTGGTGGCAAATAAACATGCACTTTTCAATTTAATTTCAGAAGCAACACTAGATGGTTTATTATTAGGCTTCATTTGTTGCTCAAATTCTTTTGCCACAATCTGATTTTCACTCTTATTCTTCTCCTGTTGTGCTTTATTAGCTCTATTAATATCATCTTTCAAAATGGAATCAGGAGTCATAGGAAGCAAAGTAATATTTTTATCCTTATGAACAAGAGTATACTGATTGTTTCTACCATGGTGTACAGAATTTTTATCAAATTGCCATGGTCTACCAAGTAATAAGGAACATGCTTGCATAGGTACCACATCACAATCAACATAATCAGCATATGTAGAGATACTAAAATGCACACGAACAGTACGTGTTACCTTAACCTTGCCGCTGTTGTTGAACCATTGGATGTAGTAAGGATGTGGATGTGGTCTTGTGGTGAGAGAAAGCTTCTCCACTGATAGAGGCAAAGGTGTCCCGTCTTTCGATGAGATGATGGATATCGCTTTGGTGGAAGTCGACTTTGACTATCCGACTACGAACGTGCGAGGACGTCGCGCCTTAGCAATCGCTAAACCAACTCCGAGAGGTTATTGACCACGCCGGAGCACGATCAACCTGACCACGAGGGTCTGTTTCCTGCGAGCAAACGAAGAACAAGCAAGAAACTAAGATTGCAATCTGGATATTGCGAATATAAGATGAAAGCTTTATTGATCAAGGTGGGGTTCTGTGACGCCTTTGTCTGGTCGTTGAACACAAACGAAGTACGCGAAGTTGCAGCTATGGCGAACTTTTAATCTAAACAAAACCCAAAGTCTAAACGATGCCCTAAGGGCTGTATATATGGAGGAAGAGGGTGGAATTTCGTGGCCCTTGGTGGAGGGGTCCGAAATCAACCCTATCTCTTATTTCCCCACACATACGGACTCTAAAAATAGCCTATACTTATGTATTTCGAAATTACATGGGCCTGGCCCAATAATAAGGTGACGCAGCACCTAAAATAGCCTCGGGACGAAATTTATGAAGTGGCATCTTGTATATTTCGTCCAAGGCTTCATGCACCCATTATGGTGGCTTCAAAGTCCTGAAATCATCACTTGTCACTCCGTTCTTGTTTCCCTTGCGCATGCCATCATCTCCATGCTTGTTCTTGCTCCAATGTTCATCCTTCTCCAAGCTAGGCCCTTCATTTGTAAGCAAAACAAATGTATCCAATTTAGGCAGCATCATATTCTCATGAACATTAGAATCATTACCAAGAAACGAAAGTACCTGGTAATTTAATTGGCGTGCACGAGCTCTAGTAATTGGTCCAGTATGTATAGCAGCAGGGGCTGTGGGTGTAACAATTGTATTGATGTCCTCATCAGAACTCCTGCAAAATGTTAGTGACAGCAGGAGGCAAAGAGGAAGGCACGTCCTCGAATGAAAATAATGCCTCTTTGCACACAAAAGCATAGCAAACAGATTTGCTGAAATCTAGCTCATCAATATCAGATTTGGTGGCAAATAAACATGCACTTTTCAATTTAATTTCAGAAGCAACACTAGATGGTTTATTATTAGGCTTCATTTGTTGCTCAAATTCTTTTGCCACAATCTGATTTTCACTCTTATTCTTCTCCTGTTGTGCTTTATTAGCTCTATTAATATCATCTTTCAAAATGGAATCAGGAGTCATAGGAAGCAAAGTAATATTTTTATCCTTATGAACAAGAGTATAGTGATTGTTTCTACCATGGTGTACAGAATTTTTATCAAATTGCCATGGTCTACCAAGTAATAAGGAACATGCTTGCATAGGTACCACATCACAATCAACATAATCAGCATATGTAGAGATACTAAAATGCACACGAACAGTACGTGTTACCTTAACCTTGCCGCTGTTGTTGAACCATTGGATGTAGTAAGGATGTGGATGTGGTCTTGTGGTGAGAGAAAGCTTCTCCACCATCTCCATGCTAGCCAAGTTGTTGCAGCTCCCTCCGTCTATTATGACGCGCACAGAAGGTTCCTTCACAACTTCCTTGGTATGGAACAAATTGTGCCTCTGATTTTGCTCAGCTTGTGTGACCTGCACACTCAAAACACGTTGAGCAACTAAACATTCATACCTATCAGCGTCTTCAGGAGCCATGTATTGTGTCTCATGATCAGAATCATCTCCACCATGTTCTTCACGTGTAATAAGAGCCAATGTCTCCTCATCATAGTCACTAGCGGACTCATATCCACCATCCGCGGTAGCAATCATCACACGCGGAGAGTTGCATTCCCTCGCATAATGACCTCCTCCCTTACAACGACGACAAATAATATCACTTGTGTGCCCTGTTGATGCCATGGAAGAAGAAGAACGCTGTGCAGGCCCCGCAGGTGTGCTCTTGGCAGATAATGGTGGTTGTGCCTGTTTGCTTGTATCACGGCTGGAGGTGGAAGTCGACTTTGACGATCCGACTACGAACATGCGAGGAAGTCGCGCCTTAGCAATCGCTAAACCAACTCCGAGAGGTTATTGACCACACCGGAGCACGATGAACCTGACCACGAGGGTCTGTTTCCTGCGAGCAAACGAAGAACAAGCAAGAAACTAATATTGCAATCTGGATATTGCGAATATAAGATGAAAGCTTTATTGATCAAGGTGGGGTTCTGTGACGCCTTTGTCTGGTCGTTGAACACAAACGAAGTACGCGAAGTTGCAGCTATGGCGAACTTTTAATCTAAACAAAACCCAAAGTCTAAACGATGCCCTAAGGGCTGTATATATGGAGGAAGAGGGGGAATTTCGTGGCCCTTGGTGGAGGAGTCCGAAATCAACCCTATCTCTTGTTTCCCCACACATACGGACTCTAAAAATAGCCTATACTTATGTATTTCGAAATTACATGGGCCTGGCCCAATAATAAGGTGACGCAGCACCTAAAATAGCCTCGGGACGAAATTTATGAAGTGGCATCTTGTATATTTCGTCCAAGGCTTCATGCACCCATTATGGTGGCTTCAAAGTCCTGAAATCATCACTTGTAACTCCGTTCTTGTTTCCCTTGCGCATGCCATCATCTCCATGCTTGTTCTTGCTCCAATGTTCATCCTTCTCCAAGCTAGGCCCTTCATTTGTAAGCAAAACAAATGTATCCAATTTAGGCAGCATCATATTCTCATGAACATTAGAATCATTACCAAGAAACGAAAGTACCTGGTAATTTAGTTGGCGTGCACGAGCTCTTAATTGGTCCAGTATGTATAGCAGCAGGGGCTGTGGGTGTAACAATTGTATTGATGTCCTCATCATCCTCCCCTTCTTGAAATGAAGTCGTCCTCGACGGAAGTTCATCTTCCTCATCCAAATAAGGCTTCAAATCTGCAATGTTAAAAGTGGGACTAACCCCAAAATCTGCAGGCAGCTCAAGTTCATATGCATTATCATTTATTTTCTCTAACACCTTAAAGGGACCATCAGCACGTGGCATTAACTTTGATTTGCGCAAATCAGGAAATCTATCCTTACGCAAATGTAACCAAACAAGATCTCCAGGTGCAAACACAACATGTTTTCTACCCTTATCTCCAGCAAGTTTATATTTAGCATTCATGCGCTCAATGTTTTCCTTAGTTAACTCATGCATTTTTAAAATCAATTCAGCACGTTGTTTAGCATCAAAATTAACCTTCTCCGAAGATGGAAGAGGCAACAAATCAATAGGTGCATGAGGTAGGAAACCATACACAACTTCAAAAGGGCACATCTTAGTAGTAGAATGCAATGAACGATTATAAGCAAATTGATTATGAGGCAAGCATTCCTCCCACATTTTCTTATTATTCTTCAAAACAGCCCTAAGTATAGTAGACAACGTTCTATTGACTACTTCAGTTTGTCCATCAGTTTGGGGGTGACAAGTAGTACTAAAAAGCAGTTTAGTCCCCAACTTAGCCCATAAACATCTCCAAAAGTGGCTAAGAAATTTAGTATCACGATCTGAAACAATAGTATTTGGCACACCATGCAAGCGAATAATTTCACGAAAGAACAAATCAGCAACATTAACAACATCATCGCTTTTATGACATGGTATAAAGTGTGCCATTTTCGAGAATCTATCCACGACAACAAATATGCTATCCCTCCCCTTCTTTGTTCGAGGTAAACCTAAAACAAAGTCCATAGATATATCCTCCCAAGGAACACTAGGTACAGGCAAAGGCATATATAAACCATGAGGATTGAGTCGTGACTTAGCTTTTTGACATGTAGTGCATCGAGCAATAAAACGCTCAACATCCCGTCTCATCTTTGGCCAAAACAAATATGTAGCAAGTACGTCCTCCGTCTTCTTCACGCCAAAGTGTCCCATTAATCCTCCTCCATGCGCCTCCTGCAACAACAAAAGACGAACGGAGCTAGCTGGAATGCATAGCTTGTTAGCACGAAACACAAATCCATCATTAACGACGAACTTGTTCCACATTCTTCCTTCTTTACAATTCTGCATTACATCTTTAAAATCAGCATCATGCACATATTGATCTTTGATGGTCTCCAAACCAAATATTTTGAAGTCAAGTTGTGAAAGCATAGTATAGCGACGAGACAATGCATCAGCAATAACATTTTCTTTTCCCTTCTTGTGTTTAATGACATAAGGGAAAGTCTCAATGAATTCAACCCATTTAGCTTGTCTACGATTCAGTTTAGCTTGACTTTTAATATGTTTCAAAGATTCATGATCAGAATGTATAACAAATTCTTTGGGCCATAAATAATGTTGCCATGTTTCTAAAGTCCGAACAAGAGCATATAATTCTTTATCATAAGTAGAATAATTCAGACTAGGCCCACTCAATTTTTCAGAAAAGTATGCAACAGGTTTGCCATCTTGTAATAACACACCTCCTAATCCAATTCCACTAGCATCACATTCAAGCTCAAAAGTCTTATTAAAATCAGGAAGTTCGAGTAAAGGAGCATGTGTCAACTTATCTTTCAATACCGTGAAGGCTTCTTCCTGTGCGGTACCCCAAACAAAAGGCACATCCTTCTTTGTAAGCTCGTTGAGAGGTGCAGCAATGGTGCTGAAATCTCTCACAAAACGCCTATAGAATCCAGCGAGGCCAAGAAAACTCCTCACTTGTGTGACCGTTTTGGGCTGCGGCCAACTCTCAATAGCTTCAATCTTGGCTTGGTCAACTTCAATTCCCTGTGGAGTAACAACATAGCCAAGAAAAGATACTCGGTCGGTGCAAAAGGTGCACTTCCCAAGGTTACCAAACAAACGTGCATCACGTAGAGCAATGAAAACAGCACGTAAATGTTCCAAATGTTCTTCCAAAGATCTGCTATAAATCAGTATATCATCAAAATAGACTACCACAAATCGTCCAATGAAAGCACGTAAAACTTCGTTCATTAGTCTCATGAAAGTACTAGGCGCATTAGTTAACCCAAAAGGCATGACTAACCACTCATATAATCCAAACTTAGTTTTAAATGTTGTTTTCCATTCATCTCCCAATTTCATACGAATTTGATGGTATCCACTACGCAAATCAACTTTGGAGAATATTGTAGAGCCACTCAATTCATCAAGCATATCATCTAGCCTAGGAATAGGATGACGATAACGAATAGTAATATTATTAATGCCTCTACAATCAACACACATACGTGATGTACCATCCTTTTTCGGCACTAGAATAATAGGAACAGCACAAGGACTAAGGGATTCGCGTATATAACCTTTGTCGAGCAGCTCTTGTACTTGACGCATAATCTCCTTCGTCTCCTCTGGATTGGTACGGTATGGTGCACGGTTTGGCAGTGAAGCATCGGGAATTAAGTCAATTTGATGCTCAATCCCTCGAATATGCGGTAATCCCGGTGGCACGTCTTGTGGGAAGACGTCAGCGAACTCCTGCAAAATGTTAGTGACAGCAGGAGGCAAAGAGGAAGGCACGTCCTCGAATGAAAATAATGCCTCTTTGCACACAAAAGCATAGCAAACAGATTTGCTGAAATCTAGCTCATCAATATCAGATTTGGTGGCAAATAAACATGCACTTTTCAATTTAATTTCAGAAGCAACACTAGATGGTTTATTATTAGGCTTCATTTGTTGCTCAAATTCTTTTGCCACAATCTGATTTTCACTCTTATTCGTCTCCTGTTTTGCTTTATTAGCTCTATTAATATCATCTTTCAAAATGGAATCAGGAGTCATAGGAAGCAAAGTAATATTTTTATCCTTATGAACAAGAGTATAGTGATTGTTTCTACCATGATGTACAGAATTTTTATCAAATTGCCATGGTCTACCAAGTAATAAGGAACATGCTTGCATAGGTACCACATCACAATCAACATAATCAGCATATGTAGAGATACTAAAATGCACACGAACAGTACGTGTTACCTTAACCTTGCCGCTGTTGTTGAACCATTGGATGTAGTAAGGATGTGGATGTGGTCTTGTGGTGAGAGAAAGCTTCTCCACCATCTCCATGCTAGCCAAGTTGTTGCAGCTCCCTCCATCTATGATGACGCGCACAGAACGTTGTTTCACAACTCCCTTGGTATGGAACAAATTGTGCCTCTGATTATGCTCAGCTTGTGTGACCTGCACACTCAAAACACGTTGAGCAACTAAACATTCATACCTGTCAGCGTCTTCAGGAGCCATGTATTGCGTCTCATGATCAGAATCATCTCCACCATGTTCTTCACGTGTAATAAGAGCCAAAGTCTCCTCATCATAGTCACTAGCAGACTCATATCCACCATCCGCGGTAGCAATCATCACACGCGGAGATTTGCATTCCCTCGCATAATGACCTCCTCCCTTACAACGACGACAAATAATATCACTTGTGTGCCCTGTTGATGCCATGGAAGAAGACGAACGGTGTGCAGGCCCCGCAGGTGCGCTCTTGGCAGATAATGGTGGTTGTGCCTGTTTTCTTGTATCACGGCTGGAGGTGGCACCGGATGGAGGTGCTGGTGCAGTTGAAGTAGAAGATGCACGTGGTGTCCATGATGAAGGTCGGCCTGCAAAAAAGTTAGTTCACCCCAATGCTTGTCGATCCTGCACTTCACGTTCAGCTTTACAAGCAAGATGGAATAAACGAGTGATATTAGTATACTCCTTATAGTCTAGAATGGTCTGAATCTCTCTATTTAATCCACCCAGAAAACGTGCAAGCATAGCTTCATTCTCCTCAACAATACCACATCTAATCATGCCAGTTTGTAATTCCTGATAATATTCTTCTACAGAATTTTTCCCTTGTCTTAAACGCTGCAATTTTTGAAGCAATTCACGTTGATAATATGGTGGAACCCAACGCGTACGCATAGCAGTTTTCAAAGCAGCCCAAGTAGTTGGAATAGGATATAATCTACAATGTTCAGACCACCATACACATGCAAAACTAGTGAAAGCACAAACAGCAGCAGCAACTCGTCTCTCCTCAGGATATTGTAAACATGTAAATCGTTGTTCAGTTTCTAACCCCCAAGTAAGATATATATCAGGAACATATCTACCCTCAAATGGTGGAATATTCAATTTCAGTTTAGGAATATGGACATCATCTCGTACCTGAGGTGGTGGTGCACGCCTACCATTACGAATATATACCTGAGGTCGACCTGCTGGTGGTGGTACAGGTGGCTGCACGTAGTGTTGATTTTGATCAACCTCATCCTCATAATCTCCCACATAATCATCCTCCTCCGCATCAGCAGCAGGAGCCACAGAAGTATCAACAGCAGCACCAACAGTTTGGCCAAACGCAAGAGGAACACGGCTTGCTCGGCGGAGGTCTGCTTCACGACGTGGAGGTAGTCGGTGTTGTTGCTGTTGGAGAGGTGCGTTAGCTGCAGCGGATGGTGGTGGTGGAAGACGCGCGAGCAATTCATTAAACTTGTTATCGAGCTTTGTTTCGAACGTCTTCTCAAAGCCAGTGATCTTCTCCATGGCCTCTTCAAAATTGTTCAGCACATCTTGCACCTGTTCAGTCATCATTTGCTGAAACTTATCATGAAGCTCCTTGTTCGATAAATTCTCCCAGTCAATCTCGTCGGCTTGTGATCCTGGCATGGTTAGCAGCAATAGAAACACACAAGAATATGATCCTACAGACTACGAACAAGTGGTGGTGGTGGGTGTCACAAATCCGTCAAGCAAATCTCAAATTCTTACCAGTTCTTACCCACCAGCAGGCGGTGATCGGCAACCGTTGTAGTCAAAAACTCTCAAAGCTTGGATAGAGCGATTACCAGGGAGAGTCAAACGCACGACGTAGATGTATGTGGAGCTGGGAAGGCTTATAATATGGTAGCAAAAAGGGTCAGCAATAATCAATTCAGAGATGCAAAGTTGAATAAACGCTCAACGACGGTACTGTGCTGGTCCTAGGCTAGACTGTACTAGAGACGCGAGCCTAGAACACTAACAAAATCACGGCGCGGCACGTAAACAAGGGAAAAGCACACTCTGAATTTTTTTTTCGCTCTTTTTTTTTTGCGCTGCTTTTTTTTTTGCGAAAAATCACTATAATTGCGAGTGTCTCAAAACTCTTCCTAGCTCAAACTGACAGGATGGGCACGAAATTTTTTCGACCAATTTTTTTTTTCGACTGCCCGGACCCAAAAACTGGAAACGGGTCAAAAAAAACTTCCTATAATGGCACCTGTCTCAAAACACTCAGAAACACCTAAAAATAGGATAGCCAGAAATCTTTTCGAAAAATGCGTTTTCGAAAAATTTTGGGCCTAAACGGAGCGTGGCTACCCGACTCTTTTTTTTTCCGAAACCTACTCCGGCAAGGAAACACAAATCGGAATCTAGATGGATCCCGAAAACAAACCTAATAAGCAAAGAACTCGGATTGGTGGTGGATATATGGTGGTGGTATATGGCAGCGGTGGTGGTAGCGGTGGTAGTATATGGATATGGATCGGTGGTGGTATATGGACACGGATTGGTGGTGGTATATGGATACGAATTCGGTGCGGTGGTGGTAGATGGCAGGGGCGATGATGATGGTGCGGCGGCGGCGTGACAACTTATGACCAGAACTCGAAACTCTACAAGACTAGACTCTAAGACCAGCAACTAGACACGACGATGCAACCGCAAATTCAACAAAGCAAAACCCTAAAAAGATTATGCAAAGGCTCAGATTGGTTCGGATATGACGAACTAACCCTAATTTTTTTTGGCTTTTTCGTGGACTGTAGGTATGAAGAACAGACTCGATCTAAACTACAAAAAACTATAAAATCTCACCGAGCAACCTGGAAATCTGATACCACTTGATAGAGGCAAAGGTGTCCCGTCTTTCGATGAGATGGTGGATTTCGCTTTGGTGGAAGTCGACTTTGACGATCCGACTACGAACGTGCGAGGACGTCGCGCCTTAGCAATCGCTAAACCAACTCCGAGAGGTTATTGACCACGCCGGAGCATGATCAACCTGACCACGAGGGTCTGTTTCCTGCGAGCAAACGAAGAACAAGCAAGAAACTAAGATTGCAATCTGGATATTGCGAATATAAGATGAAAGCTTTATTCATCAAGGTGGGGTTCTGTGACGCCTTTGTCTGGTCGTTGAACACAAACGAAGTACGCGAAGTTGCAGCTATGGCGAACTTTTAATCTAAACAAAACCCAAAGTCTAAACGATGCCCTAAGGGCTGTATATATGGAGGAAGAGGGGGGAATTTCGTGGCCCTTGGTGGAGGAGTCCGAAATCAACCCTATCTCTTGTTTCCCCACACATACGGACTCTAAAAATAGCCTATACTTATGTATTTCGAAATTACATGGGCCTGGCCCAATAATAAGGTGACGCAGCACCTAAAATAGCCTCGGGACGAAATTTATGAAGTGGCATCTTGTATATTTCGTCCAAGGCTTCATGCACCCATTATGGTGGCTTCAAAGTCCTGAAATCATCACTTGTAACTCCATTCTTGTTCCCCTTGCGCATGCCATCATCTCCATGCTTGTTCTTGCTCCAATGTTCATCCTTCTCCAAGCTAGGCCCTTCATTTGTAAGCAAAACAAATGTATCCAATTTAGGCAGCAATATATTCTCATGAACATTAGAATCATTACCAAGAAACGAAAGTACCTGGTAATTTAGTTGGCGTGCACGAGCTCTAGTAATTGGTCCAGTATGTATAGCAGCAGGGGCTGTGGGTGTAACAATTGTATTGATGTCCTCATCAAGCCGGTGGTGGAAGACGCGCAAGCAGTTCATTAAATCTGTTATCGAGCTTTGTTTCGAACGTCTTCTCAAGGCCAGTAATCTTCTCCATGGCCTCTTCAAAATTGTTCAGTACATCTTGTACCTGTTCAGTCATCATTTGCTGAAACTTATCATGAAGCTCCTCGTTTGATAAGTTCTCCCGGTCAATCTCGTCGGCTTGTGATCCTGGCATGGTTAGCAGCAATAGAAACACACAAGAATATGATCCTACAGACTACTAAGAAGTGGTGGTGGTGTATCACAAATCCGTCAAGCAAATCTCAAATTCTTACCAGTTCTTACCCAGCAGCAGGCGGTGATCGGCAACCGTTGTAGTCAAAAACTCTCAAAGCTTGGATAGAGCGATTACCAGGGAGAGTCAAACGCACGACGTAGATGTATGTGGAGCTGGGAAGGCTTATAATATGGTAGCAAAAAGGGTCAGCAATAATCAATTCAGAGATGCAAAGTTGAATAAACGCTCAACGACGGTACTGTGCTGGTCCTAGGCTAGACTGTGCTAGAGACGCGAGCCTAGAACACTAACAAAATCACGGCGCGGCACGTAAACAAGGGAAAAGCACACTCTGAGTTTTTTTTTCGCTCTTTTTTTTTGCGCTACTTTTTTTTTTGCGAAAAATCACTATAATGGCGAGTGTCTCAAAACTATTCCTAGCTCAAACTGACAGGATGGGCACGAAATTTTTTCGACCAATTTTTTTTTCGACTGCCCGGACCCAAAAACTGGAAACGGGTCAAAAAAAACTTCCTATAATGGCACCTGTCTCAAAACACTCAGAAACACCTAAAAATAGGATAGCCAGAATTTTTTTCGAAAAATGCGTTTTCGAAAAATTTTGGGCCTAAACGGAGCGTGGCTACCCGACTCTTTTTTTTTTTCCAAAACCTACTCCGGCAAGGAAACACGAATCGGAATCTAGATGGATCCCGAAAACAAACCTAATAAGCAAAGAACTCGGATTGGTGGTGGATATATGGTGGTGGTATATGGCAGCGGTGGTGGTAGCGGTGGTAGTATATGGATATGGATCGGTGGTGGTATATGGACACGGATTGGTGGTGGTATATGGATACGGATTCGGTGCGGTGGTGGTAGATGGCAGGGGCGATGATGATGGTGCGGCGGCGGCGTGACAACTTATGACCAGAACTCGAAACTCTACAAGACTAGACTCTAAGACCAGCAACTAGACACGACGATGCAACCGCAAATTCAACAAAGCAAAACCCTAAAAAGATTATGCAAGGCTCAGATTGGTTCGGATATGATGAACTAACCCTAAATTTTTTTTGTGGCTTTTTCGTGGACTATAGGTATGAAGAACAGACTCGATCTAAACTACGAAAAACTGTAAAATCTCACCGAGCAACCTGGAAATCTCATACCACTTGATAGAAGCAAAGGTGTCCCGTCTTTCGATGAGATGGTGGATTTCGCTTTGGTGGAAGTCGACTTTGACGATCCGACTACGAACGTGCGAGGACGTCGCGCCTTAGCAATCGCTAAACCAACTCCGAGAGGTTATTGACCACGCCGGAGCACGATCAACCTGACCACGAGGGTCTGTTTCCTGCGAGCAAACGAAGAACAAGCAAGAAACTAAGATTGCAATCTGGATATTGCGAATATAAGATGAAAGCTTTATTGATCAAGGTGGGGTTCTGTGACGCCTTTGTCTGGTCGTTGAACACAAACGAAGTACGCGAAGTTGCAGCTATGGCGAACTTTTAATCTAAACAAAACCCAAAGTCTAAACGATGCCCTAAGGGCTGTATATATGGAGGAAGAGGGGGGAATTTCGTGGCCCTTGGTGGAGGGGTCCGAAATCAGCCCTATCTCTTGTTTCCCCACACATACGGACTCTAAAAATAGCCTATACTTATGTATTTCGAAATTACATGGGCCTGGCCCAATAATAAGGTGACGCAGCACCTAAAATAGCCTCGGGACGAAATTTATGAAGTGGCATCTTGTATATTTCGTCCAAGGCTTCATGCACCCATTATGGTGGCTTCAAAGTCCTGAAATGATCACTTGTAACTCCGTTCTTGTTCCCCTTGCGCATGCCATCATCTCCATGCTTGTTCTTGCTCCAATGTTCATCCTTCTCCAAGCTAGGCCCTTCATTTGTAAGCAAAACAAATGTATCCAATTTAGGCAGCATCATATTCTCATGAACATTAGAATCATTACCAAGAAACGAAAGTACCTGGTAATTTAGTTGGCGTGCACGAGCTCTAGTAATTGGTCCAGTATGTATAGCAGCAGGGACTGTGGGTGTAACAATTGTATTGATGTCCTCATCACAACCTGACCACGAGGGTCTGTTTCCTGCGAGCAAACGAAGAACAAGCAAGAAACTGAGATTGCAATCTGGATATTGCGAATATAAGATGAAAGCTTTATTGATCAAGGTGGGGTTCTGTGACGCCTTTGTCTGGTCGTTGAACACAAACGAAGTACGCGAAGTTGCAGCTATGGCGAACTTTTAATCTAAACAAAACCCAAAGTCTAAACGATGCCCTAAGGGCTGTATATATGGAGGAAGAGGGGGGGAATTTCGTGGCCCTTGGTGGAGGGGTCCGAAATCAACCCTATCTCTTGTTTCCCCACACATACGGACTCTAAAAATAGCCTATACTTATGTATTTCGAAATTACATGGGCCTGGCCCAATAATAAGGTGACGCGGCACCTAAAATAGCCTCGGGACGAAATTTATGAAGTGGCATCTTGTATATTTCGTCCAAGGCTTCATGCACCCATTATGGTGGCTTCAAAGTCCTGAAATCATCACTTGTAACTCCATTCTTGTTCCCCTTGCGCATGCCATCATCTCCATGCTTGTTCTTGCTCCAATGTTCATCCTTCTCCAAGCTAGGCCCTTCATTTGTAAGCAAAACAAATGTATCCAATTTAGGCAGCATCATATTCTCATGAACATTAGAATCATTACCAAGAAACGAAAGTACCTGGTAATTTAGTTGGCGTGCACGAGCTCTAGTAATTGGTCCAGTATGTATAGCAGCAGGGGCTGTGGGTGTAACAATTGTATTGATGTCCTCATCATCCTCCCCTTCTTGAAATGAAGTCGTCCTCGACGGAAGTCCATCTTCCTCACCCACAGCCCCTGCTGTCACCAATTTTCCTCTTGAAAAGTTTGAGACAATTTTCTGATAAATTCTTTCAAAGAATGCTACTAACTCAAGCTTTCCATTGCAAAAAGAATCACTCAATTCCGAGTTGATATGAGGAGTCAAAGAATTCTAAAACTGGCCTGAAAAATTGGAACAAGCTGTGTTCACGAACTTCGGAGGGCAAAAAGACCTATTTAGAAGCCGATTTTGAGGTGTCAAATATTGAACTAGCTTCTGCAACTATTTAGATGCGGCTCGTCGCTATCTTCAATTTGAGTACTCACGGAGCCAAAACGGACTTCGTATGAGGAAGATACATCTGTTTTACTGAACAGTGCGCAAAACAGATTCCAATCCGAATTCAGGTACGAGATTGATTCTAGATAGATCCAATTTTTTTCTTCTCTTTTTTTTTCTCACGCTTTTTTTTCTTTTTCTTCTCCCTCTTTTTCTTTTTCTTTCTTTCTTTTTCCTCTCTTTTTTTTCTTTATCTTCTTTTTCTCCCTCTTTCCAAGACAAACTAGATAAGATGCAGATTCGATCAGGCGAAGATGTGAGTGACCTCAACTATGATTATGACAATAAACAGTGCGTAGCACGTGGTGGAAATTGGTGGATGAGATGGTGGACAGCGGATGGGATAATGATGCAGCGGCTGCGTGACTAATGTGAACAGAACTCGAAACTCTAAAGGAACTAGACACTAAGACCAGCAACTCGACACGACGATGCAACCGTTAATTCAATAATGCAAACAATGAAAAGAAAATTGCAAAGGCTCAGTCTGGCTAGGACAAAGGATGAATAGATCTAACTTTTGTTTTGTGGCTTTTTCTTGGACAATGGGTAAGAAAATAAATCTAATCTAGGAAAAACTGGAAATTCTCACCGAGCAACCTGAAAACTGATACCACTTGATAGAGGCGGGGTGTCCCGATCTTTCGATGAGATGATAACTATCGATTTGGTGAAAATGACTTTGACGATCCGACTACAAACGTGCACGACGCTGCGCCTTAGCAATCGCTAAACCAACTCCGAGAGGTTATTGACCACGCCGAAGCACAATCAACCTGACCACGAAGTTCTATTCCTGCAAGCAATCGAAGAACAAGCAAGAATATGATAAAGCAATCTGAATATTGCGAATATAGATGAAGTATTGATAAAGGTGGGGATCCGGAAGCGGTCTTGGTCTGGTCGTTGGACACAAACGAAGTACACGAAGTTGCAATGGCTAACTTTTAACTAAACAAATCCCAAAGTCTAAACGATGCCCTAAGGGCTGTATATATGGAGGAAGAGGGGGGAATTTCGTGGCCCTTGGTGGAGGAGTCCGAAATCAACCCTATCTCTTGTTTCCCCACACATACGGACTCTAAAAATAGCCTATACTTATGTATTTCGAAATTACATGGGCCTAGCCCAATAATAAGGTGACGCAGCACCTAAAATAGCCTCGGGACGAAATTTATGAAGTGGCATCTTGTATATTTCGTCCAAGGCTTCATGCACCCATTATGGTGGCTTTAAAGTCCTGAAATCATCACTTGTAACTCCGTTCTTGTTCCCCTTGCGCATGCCATCATCTCCATGCTTGTTCTTGCTCCAATGTTCATCCTTCTCCAAGCTAGGCCCTTCATTTGTAAGCAAAACAAATGTATCCAATTTAGGCAGCATCATATTCTCATGAACATTAGAATCATTACCAAGAAACGAAAGTACCTGGTAATTTAGTTGGCGTGCACGAGCTCTAGTAATTGGTCCAGTATGTATAGCAGCAGGGGCTGTGGGTGTAACAATTGTATTGATGTCCTCATCATGAAGGGCCTAGCTTGGAGAAGGATGAACATTGGAGCAAGAACAAGCATGGAGATGATGGCATGCGCAAGGGGAACAAGAACGGAGTTACAAGTGTTGATTTCAGGACTTTGAAGCCACCATAATGGGTGCATGAAGCCTTGGACAAAATATACAAGATGCCACTTCACAAATTTCGTCCCGAGGCTATTTTAGGTGCTGCGTCACCTTATTATTGGGCCAGGCCCATGTAATTTCGAAATACATAAGTATAGGCTATTTTTAGAGTCCGTATGTGTGGGGAAACAAGAGATAGGGTTGATTTCGGACCCCTCCACCAAGGGCCACGAAATTCCCCCCCTCTTCCTCCATATATACAGCCCTTAGGGCATCGTTTAGACTTTGGGTTTTGTTTAGATTAAAAGTTCGCCATAGCTGCAACTTCGCGTACTTCGTTTGTGTTCAACGACCAGACAAAGGCGTCACAGAACCCCACCTTGATCAATAAAGCTTTCATCTTTTATTCGCAATATCCAGATTGCAATCTCAGTTTCTTGCTTGTTCTTCGTTTGCTCGCAGGAAACAGACCCTCGTGGTCAGGTTGATCGTGCTCCGGCGTGGTCAATAACCTCTCGGAGTTGGTTTAGCGATTGCTAAGGCACGACGTCCTCGCACGTTCGTAGTCGGATCGTCAAAGTCGACTTCCACCAAAGCGAAATCCATCATCTCATCGAAAGACGGGACACCTCCGCCTCTATCATAGTTGACACAGCATGTGAGGCCACTATGATTTCTAACGACTTAACCTCTACTCCTAGTGTGTTTTCTTCTTTGGTGCTAGGTCTCCAACATGACGACATGCCTATCCTCGATGAGTCCATCCCTCCAATGAAAACACCAATGGCCATGGTGGATGATGATACACCCCCCACATGGTTCCATCAAGATGAAGATGACAACGAATGGATCTTCAACACCTCACCTACAACACATGAGCGACGCTCCAAAGGTAACATAGGTGATGGTGCTTCTCTTGTCCCACTAGTGGACGCTCTTGACAATGATTGCTCCCATGATGTTGACCCACCTATTACCATGCTTCATGCTAGTGAAACTTCATCATGCCTTGACTTACCTATTTATGATGAATATGATGATGAGCATGTTGAGTTGCCTAGTTGTGATGCTATGCTCCATAGGATAACTTGTGAAAATTCTATTGGTCACATTATACTTGACAATCCATTGAACTTGTCATATGCTATGAGTGAGATCTCCCATATTGCTTCATTTCAATCTCAACATAGTAACTATGCATGCCCCATTAAGATCAATCCCATTTGCACTTATGGCATAGATGACGAGATGATGGTCATTGGCTTTTGCTTCTCTTGTGATGATATTGCCATGCTTCCTTTACATGATTTGTGCAATTCATCTACTATGTCATGCCATGATCACATTGTTTCGAATATGCATTGTTTTGGATGTTGTCAATATTCTCCATGTGATGTTGCTACTCATGCTCATGAGGAGACCCCCATAGTTTCCTCATACATATTAGGAGATCTTGATGCATTTCATACTTTGCATGATTCCCATGATTGCTTGCACCATATGCATTCCATGAATAACAATGCTCTAGATATTTCTCATGATGCATTACACAATTTGAGTATCCATTATGCGATACATAACAACAAACCTCTCATGATGGATGACATGTTTCTATATCACGCATCTCATTTATTTGAGCATTGGCTATTTAGTACCAACCGACACATGCACGTGCGCATCATGATGGATGATGTGTACATCTACCACGCACACACAATTTTTCCTTTTTCCTTGTTTTGTGTAGGTACTCATGTATACTCGTCAACCTCTCAATCCCAAGAGTTGACGAAACGAGCTCTTGAGAGCAACGATGACTTGGGATCCCGTGGACTATCCTTACCACCATTCCCTTCGCGCAAGGACTACGCGCATCTCTTTTACTTGGCTCTCACACGGCTATGGGCTATTTACCACTTGTCACCTTATGCTCATTTTCCCGTGTTCACTTTGCATGTTATACTTGCTTCTATGCCTTTGCCATGCAATTGTGACCCTTGCTTGCATCTACCCATGATTCACCATTATGATATCCCTATGTGTATTTGCATGCTTGGTGGAGATCCTTGTTGCTTTTGCCATGTTTATCATGTGCCCCATGCTATTGATGCTTTTTGTGTTGGGAGAGTCATGATGCCCCATTGCTATTTACATATGGTCTCTCGCCAATACATTGATGACATTTTACTCATATCTTGCTTTCATGCTTGTGCTATGACACGTGAATTATTCATGCCCACCATTTGCACACATGACATGCTTGCCATGATTCCTTCTAGTATGTTGCATCTTCGCACTACTAGCTTGCTTGACTTGATCACTATGATTGCTTGCTATGTTGCATCACCCATGTTCCACTATTACTTGCTTTCTTGGGTTGATGACATATATGCTCATGCCTCTCACATGATAAATCATGATCATTGTCTCTTGTCTCCATTAGTTGCATCTCTCATATCACCTTGTATTGAGTGCCAATTAGCTATGCTTATTGATCTTGGAGACTTGGACACTTCACTTGTGATGCATACTTGTTTGATTGAGCCTCTTGTATTTGGATGTTCTTACATCATATGCCTCCATACTTTGAAATGCTCCCTTGTACTTTCTTATGATGAGCATGATGCATACAGTTGTTTGGTATCTTACCACTCGAATGATAGGTTTTGCACTTCCGCTAACCTCATTTGTTTTTCCGAGTGTTTGCCATGTTCTTTCGTTTTGAAGGTTTCACAAGGCATTACCGTTAGGAGACATATTAGTTATGTGAAGGCATACATGATGTGCAACTCCAACATCTTCCAGAACAATCATAAGGTGAACTCCTTCTCTTTGAGCCATCCTCAAGTACGCATATTGGATGGGTCACTCTTTCATTGTTGTTTTCTTCTTGTTGTCTACATGATACATCTCGTGAACGGAGGAGTGACATTGGAGATTGGCTTTATGGACCTTCACATTGAGGAGCGCTCGCACTTATTGGATGCATCTTCGGAATTCCACTCATACCTCGACATCGAGCTTTGGGTTATATATGAAGACATGACTACCTTGGATATGACCAAAAATATTGCATATATGCATATTTGTTAGGTGATTTCTAGTGCAAACTATTCAATAATCTATTTATGTTATCCAGAACAAAAATACTTCACACACTTTTGTGTTTTGTCTAATTGCAGGTGTATGGGACATTTGTACAATCCACATATGAAGATAAGGAAGAAAGAGATGTTTATTTGCTGTCCAAAAAGTTCTCTTACGTCACTTTTGGCCCAAGAGAAGATAGAGTCCAAGTCTCTCACGTTCTGGATTCAGATTCGGACTGCACAGACACACCTGACTCAAAACGCACACAAGTTTTTCATACGGACTCCGAATTGGGTGATTCTTTTTGCATTGGAAACTAGATTTCGTGCACTTTCCAACCCAATTGGAATCACCTTCAAATTCGTCCGGAGCGTTGAGTTGTGGACGAAACAATCTGATGCTGCAGCAGAATCCGAGTCAAACTACAAGTCCAAAGGTGTTACATCACCTCCACTTGGGCCCATTGGCCTTGTACGACCTAGATTTAGTTTTAGGCTGCCTTGGGACGTCCTCCCACCTCCTTGGCCGCCACCCCTTGCTCCTATATAAGTAGATCCATCTAGTAGCTTTTCCTTGGGATTTGTTTAGTTAAAAGTTAGCCATTGCAACTTCGTGTACTTCGTTT